>NW_026991374.1:55000-102500 GCF_036370855.1 Dromaius novaehollandiae | reverse complement strand
TGTAAAAATCTCACTCTCCATCTTGGGATTGATTTGCTGTCCGCTGCCAGGAAAAAAAAAAAAAAAATCATCTGCAGTGCTGATGGCTAGACTGTGCAGAGAAGTTTTTCTTAAGTAGTCAGAGGTGTGTGAACAGAGACCTCTATGTTTTTTTAAAAAAAAAAGAAAAGAAAAAAAAAAGGAAAATAGGAGACACTTGCTAGTAAACAAAACTAGGATGATGAATTGATTACTCTGTTGGTGAAAGACAGTCTAAATTTAGACACTCTCCAAGCACATCCATACATGCAGCATTAGTAACTACAATAAAATTGTTTACTGATCAGTTTGTTAATGCAGACTGAGTAAGCAGCACTCCAAAGCACAAGAGGGCGCTAGTAAAACTTCTGCACCCACCATAATGTCTGGCACTAGCCAACGGACATTAAAATTATGGTGCCAAGGCTTTAGCTGTCCAGGACACGTGCAGTGCTACTTTTCAAGGGTTCAGACAGCGTGTGCAGTGTTTGAGCTCTGTCTATGTGTTCAGCGTTCTTCTATTTAAACACCAAAGAAGAAATTCCACTTTGTTGCCTTTGCAGGGTGCAAATTAACAGCTCTTGGTCATACTTACATAAATCAATGAAAGACCACAGTCTATGAGCACCTACCTATATTTGGTTCTGGTTCAGCTTCTTAGGGCTTGACAAACACTGCTAATAAGCAAAGCCCACCTGTGCTTAAGCAGGTGCTGCCTTGCTGAAGCTGGGAGACAGGAACAGGCGGTTCATTTGCACACCTTAAGATTATAGAGTACCTCAGTGTAGCAGTTCTATCCCTCTATCTCTGGCCTTAGTCAGGGTTTTGATATTTCTGTATATTGGATAATGTTTTGTAAAACCTAATTGTATTTCCTTTCAGAAACAGCTATTTGCAACTATTTAAACACTGTACTTTTATGTCCTAAGTCTTGTGTCTAAACTGCAGGCATTGGTTTCCTATACATTTATAGATAATGGAAAAATATAGATGGGCTGGGGTTTTTTTGCTGTTGCAATTGTTTCACTAGAGGCAGACTGTTATGAATTAAATTAGTCTTAGCAGTTAAAGCTCTGAAAAGGCCAAAAAATCAGGAAGAGGGCATATGTCAGCCCTTCTGCTGGTATGTGGAAGGTTTCAACAGGCAGACAGAGGTCAACCTTGATGTTTTCATATTTACAGTGACAAGATACATAACACATCTGTTGAGTTTTGTGATCTTGTACTCAGTGCTATTGCTCTAAATCTGTCTTGCAGCTTTTAATGTAACTTAGTTAAAGCCAAGGTGGTTTTAAAATTGATTTTATTTTTCTTCAGGGTAAATTTTGTACTTTTTAAAAAAATTATTTCTGCATTTACCAACCGAGTCATTCTCTCAATGCTGCAGAGGACGCAGCAGGCAGAACAGCGAGCATGCCCACATCACTCTCGCCAGCCAACTGTGCCGGGGAGCTGGAGCTGCTCATGCACTGGGCTGAGGCACAAAGCTGTCTTTGGAAACTTGCAGTTCCAGTTGCCCAACTCTCTCATTCAAGCATCATGTTATCCAGGCACAGACTGGAATGGCAGGGGCAAGGATTGATGTGGGGGGCTGAACTGCCGCCTATGCTGTTAGTTCTGAATAATTTGTAAAAGTGTTCTACATTTTGTAAACTTTTTAATGTGCTAAAACTTGGTTATGAGGTAACATTTGCAAATAAGGGGTAATTTGTGTATTTGTTTTTGTATTTTGGTCCAATTTTTTGTTGTTGCACCCTAAGTCCAGCCAACTGGGCAAATAGTTGTTAAATCTTTATATTGAAACAAATAAATGCATTTTAAGGGATACTGTAGAGTTTTGTTATTCTAGACCTACTAGGCACTGTGTGCGTCTTGCGTATGACTTCGTAAAACTAGGTAGGAAAACTGAACTTGGCTTTCCACTTCAATTTGTAATACTAACAGATTTCTAGGGGGCCTTGAATATTTGACAGCTAATCACCAATCAGATAAGAATATGGATTCTCCTCTAAGCTGTCTGTAATGCTCGTCTTGGTCTACTCTGCATGTAGCCATTCCTTTAAAAGAGAGCAACGATTATCAGCATTTCTGGATAGTCTAAGCATTCAAGCAGGACTTGTGCCTGTTATCTGGCAATCCCCACAAGAGAAACCTGAGTCTACCTTGCTGACAGATCCTTTAATCATTGCTTAAATACTTCCTGTCCATATCTTATGGATGAAAAGCACAGGAAACAGTATATGATGTCTCTCTGTACTCTCCTTCCACTTCATTATGATGTGACATTTGAAAATAAGGGGTAATTTGTGCACTTGTTTTTGTATTTGCCACAACTTTGGTAGAGAATGTTGTTTATTTCCTGTCCTGTTCTACGTCACTTCACTAGAACAACAGAGAATAGAACAGAACGTGTACTGAAGATTTCAGCCTAAAACTTTGTCCAGAAAACTACTCGAAGGTACTTGAACTGAAGTTCCATCTCTAATGCACTTCACAAATGTTTCTGGCAGTAATTAAAGGACCTTTAGGTATACTGCAAGTGTTGTGACCCAGTCCGTCTCAGACCAGCAAGCATGTAATTGTGTAAGTTTCCTGGCAAATACCGTTCCTGGAAAGAGAAAATATTGAATATGCCCACCTTTCTGACTGGAGTTTATTATATGTGCGTTGCAGGAGGTTTTCACCAGTCTGGGAGCAGAATCAATACCACAGCTTCATTTCTCTAACAATGCTTAAAGCAGAATCATTATACTAGACTTCTGCCTAAGCATCAAGTGCTTTATGGAAACCTGAGCAATTTCTTTTTCACTTGCCACTGCTAGTTATTCTCTAAATCTCTCTGCAACTCTAATCATTAAGTCAGCCTTTCACTGTTTAATACCAGCAATGTAGGTAAGTTGTCAGCTCTGAAGCATCCTTAATGCTCAGTGTTAGTTTCTTTTCAGTGTAATACTACATAGCAGGCTGAAGGAGCAAGAAGAGCAGGGAACTTTTGCTGGAAGTTTCACTAAGTATACACCTCAGTGAACTATGAGTTCTAGGTAGATGTTACCAATTTCAGACTAATGATACCAAATCTGTAAAATGCTAAAATGACAGTCTAAGCTATTTGCTTAAGTAGCTTTTTCCTGCAGAGTTAAATTTTATCTTCCACATAGAGGCTTCAAGCAAGTGGAGTAACATCTGTATCAATCCTCAACATCTGAAGATTACATGGATTTTTTAGTTATTTATTTTTTTAAGAATTTGCACCTATGGACAGGAGACACAAATCTTAGATTAGTCAAAGACAAAAACATGCGCAGGGGCACATTAAAATTTTCTGCTTTGTCTCAATAATTGTCTTACAGAGGGAGTACGTTCCCTTTCACTCATACTCAACAGAAAATGTCTCTCAGTGCAACAGACATTTAATTCAGGAAACACGGTTTTAGAAGTCAGTTTTCCCTCTGTCTTGGGAACTGTGTTTTGTCATCAGCACAGCTGGATGGGGGCTTTGCTGCCTCACAGGAGCACACGCCTTCCTCCCTCCTCAAACAAACATCCCTTCAGCATGAGCATAGCTGTCCACGCCGGGGGGAGGAGGATGGCCAAGCCTTCCTCCCCTCCTGCCAGGCACCCCAGGAAGCTCTGCCACCAAGCCAGAGTTACTATAGGGACACTGAAAACCAGTGCTGACAGTTACAGCTGTTGAACTAATGGTTCTGGTACGCTGTTCTCACTGGATCTCCTTCCCAAATTAAAAACTTTAAAATGGCCATACTGCCTTAGACTAAAAGTTTTGGGGGAAGGGAAAAAATTTCCTTCCCTGGCCCACCATACATTGAAGGAACCCCGTAAGTTAACGAAAAATCCAAACGATCACTTTTTTTCTGTAAAATGGGGTCAACATTGTTATGGAAATTAGGCTTGTCGGCCACCATAACAGGGCCCGACCCTAGGTTGCCGCAGAAAAGTTCAGAGCCAAATCAAAACAAATTAAATAATTAAATTTTAATGACACGTGTGCAATAATTACAGCTCAAGCTGGGTGCCTCCAAAGAGGGACCCTAACATAAACAAATCCTGGGCAATTACAGTTTTTTCAACTTACATTTCCCACCCCTCACGCGGTAGTTAGACCAATAGTAATTTTTTGGTCTGGGGTCTCCTGCTCCTCATTGGGTCTCATCGTCATTCTGAGGTAAGCTGTTTTTCTCCTTATTTTTGTTTTTTGCGGTCTCTGATGATGGTTGTACCTCTGTTTTTGTTGGGTCTTACTGTTGTGTCTCAAGGTCCTGAGGAGGAGGAGGAGGTGATTCTAAAGCATAACAATTATCACTGCCCCAGCAGTGAGCTAAGGCTTTGTCCCTCAAGGTCCTAATGCCCTGCACTGGTCTTATTTCAAAGCCTTGACACCCTCCCTTTCGGAGTGTGAGATGCAGGAATGCAGACTGCTTGTAACTTCCTTATCTTCCTAGCTTGAACCAGCTCTGAGGCCCTTTTCTTACTGGACTAAGTAAAAGTTCATTATTTTATCTAAGTGCGGCCTAAGGCTTCAGCAAATTTAGCGCCTCATGCTAAGCAAGTTTCATAGAAGTTGTGCTAAGCGGCTACCTCTAGACAGTTTCAGTTCGCTATTCTTTAACAACATGACTAATGTACCCATTAGCTGGACACGACATGAAATAAATCGCTCATGGCAACGCAAACCTTGATATTCTTTAAAATTACACCTTCTACTATGAGATTAATATGAAGAAAGTATACTGAAATTATTTCCTTGAAGATATTATTTGACATAAATTTTGCTGCATGAATTCATTTTTCAACTTAGTACTATTTATCCTGTTGAATAATGTTCCTATTGTAGCGCGGGGAAGCGTATTGGTCACACCAGTGTAACTGGTTCTGCAACCAAGCTGCGTTCTATGAAAGTCAGAACCACTTCCACCTCTCAGAGAGGAAGAGGCCCAATGCTGGACATAATTCAGTGTTTAAAGTTAGACATAAAAAGTACAAAACTGGACCTGAAATGCTGATATAAGTTGGAGTGTGCAGTGACTCACTTCTGAATTAGACTGCAAGCTGCACCTGTCCAATTTGTTCCTACAGTAGGCAAAATGAAAAGACTGAGTTAATCTCAGAGAAATATTCCTAACATCATTAGCATCTAAAACACCAATTTCAAATGTTCCAATAAAAACAAACAAAAAAACTGACCAAGCCACACAATTAAGCAGAGAAACATAAAAAGAAATGGTGATTCTTTTTCCTTATTTTATTGGATAAATGATTTAAAAGGTAATAACAATAGTGTTAAAACTACTACAATATCTTTCCACAGCCATATCTCACAGACCCACAGATAACCTTCTATATAATTATTTTTTTTTTGCTTTTTCCTCATTTTTATCTTTTAAGCCATACTTATATTAAAATGCCCATTTCAACAGTTTCTTCACACTAATAGCAATTAAATGTGGAAGGAAGGAGGATCTAGTTATAAAGGAAGGGGTTTCAGGTAATCTGTGATATTATTGTAATCAATCAAGTTGCTAAGGAAGGAAGGAAAAGAGAGAGGCCTTACAAGCTACTCCAGGTAGCTTTAAGCCTATTGTGTGTCACCGTTGCATTACAGATAACTCAGGATGCTGGTGAACAATTCAAAGTAGTTTTTTGGTAACATATAAAACACTAAAATAACTTAGAAACTAGATCCAAATATTTTGAAAAGAATCAACTTTGATATACAAAAACAGTCATAAGTTGTTACAAAAGTTTCAAACAAAAGTTTGTTTTCTCAGTGCGTTTATGTACCAGCGCAATTACTGGGTCCAGAGCAAAGAAAGAGGTTTTTATTCTTTACTTTTTCTTTAACAGTAATAAAAAATGAGGAAAACATATCTTTGTATATAAAGAAACATTGCTGGTCTTAAGAATAAATGTAACCAGAAACCCTTAAATCTGAGAGGCACACTTTGGGTTTCCTTTTTTTCTATTTTTTTCTTTTTTTTCTTTTTTTTTCCAACATAAAAGGAAAGTCACCAGTTTATTTAAATGGAGTAGCTACTCAGACGCCCCAAATAAACTTAATTCAATTAACATCACTAGCAAAAATCAGTTAGAAACTGTACAAAAATAAAAAAGTTAATACATTTAATCCTGCAGGGATTTTGTAAGGACTGGAAGGCAGGCTTTAGGAGCAGCATTTGGGCATGGCTGGAGGCTTCTTTGGTTCGATCTAACACACACAAGAGATGTAACCTACTCCAGGCAACAATTTTAAAACCCCGCACATTTGAAGACAAGTAAGGAGGTCCATATACAAACGCCAGGGTGTGCCAGTGGATTGGACTGTCTCGATTAAACAGCAGTATATCTGAGGTCAGAACTCGAGCGTGCCCTCCCCCTGCCACCAGCAGCAGCGGGGCGGAGATGGTGGGACGTCAGTGCTACAGCAGTCGGGGCAGAAGGCGGCCGCTTGAAGCACGACTGAGCAGCAGCTTCACGTCAGCTCTAGGGGTTTGTCGTCTAACTCAGTTTACAGAGCATGGTTTTTAGGAACATTAAGCAAAAGAATTAAAAGAAAACCCTTTTAATGGAATAAGGCAAACTGATTAGTGCTCATTGGAAGTTAGCGTTCCAACTTAAAACAGTGAAACAGGCTACGTGGTTGTACCTTAACTTCTTATAAAGTACCCCAAATAATAAAAAAAAGTCTTTATCTAAAACCAGCGACGTATCTGAAAGGGCAATAAACATAATTACAAGGGAAGGCCATTTACGAAAGCGTTTCTTGATCAGCTTTAAGCAAACAGACCTATTCTGTCCCAGTGCATGTCACAGCGAACTGCACATTTTGTACAAATAAACCCACAATTACACAGAAAACATCTGTAGCATTCTCAGCACTTGCGTGCTGAGGAGGTAGGTGCCCTAGAAACACTGTAGACAGACTGATTATTCTAAGCATTTTTATAAAATATCATACAAATCTGATTGACCGTAGACTTTGTAACAGTTTTTTTAATTAGTGATACAAAACTCTGGTCCAGAAGGGTCTGGCATTAACTCATTTTAAAAGCACACCTTTACAGTTTGAACCATATTTTTAAGCAACGGCTACTGAGAGTTAGACAAAAATGCGTTGTGCATTATGCTGTGTACAAAAAGGAGACAAAACCAAGCCACGGTGGGAAGTATTGCTGACCTCGTCCTTAAAAACCTGCAGGATTGTTTATTCATCAGTATAGCATTATTACACTGGTAAGAAATTCCGTATAACATCTGCATATATTGAAGATTTTTTAAAAAAATCTGATATGATTTTAGATCCGCATGACCAGTCACGTGACCTGCTTGAGGTCGATTAGCACCTTTCAATACATATATATTTTTATATATAATAGATCTTTTTAAAAAACTTCTAACAATGAGCTCATACAGAAGCATGAGCATGCTGTAACGAGATGACAGATAAAGATGGGGTTGGATGACTTCTTTTTGCAGCAGACAATATGATTCAGTTTGTGCTCAGTTTCACCTATAAGGGCAAAGAGGAGAGGCGGAAAAAAAAACCAAAAACCAAAAAAAACCCCTCTGTCAGGTAGCCACTTGTTCACAATTTCCACTTGAAGATTAATCCATTTAAAAATGTTCCCCAAGTAGAAACACAACAGTATCATCCAAAATAGCCTCTATATAAACTTCTATTAATTTCTGCAGCGTCTGCCTGGCACCTCTTGGCTCCTGAATTTTCAGGCCCTCTGTTTATTTATAAATTAAGGCACCACAACTGAAAAATGTTAATATTTGAACATCAGATGCTGTGGATGAAGGAATGCCGAAGACCTTCTATAAGAACCTCCATAAAAATTAAGTAGCAAAGCTAATCTCACATAAGGGATGAGCATAATTTATCCAAATCTCTTTTTGAAACACTGAAACATTTACAATTAGTCTGACATTTGTTACATCTTAACTCAATTTAGCTATTGGAATTCTGTTGTATGTATTTTTTACAAACCTTTGTTATTTGAAATAACTGTAATTTCTGCTTACTGCAGTTTACTCATCCGTATTAGGAAGGTCTTTTCTATAGCAGATAGGATGTGTTATCCCCTAGAACATGCGCTGAACTATGACAGGTATTAGTGGGAGTTCTGCCCCCCCATGGCTGGGGGCGCCGGGCCCGCCTCTGAGCCGCGCTCCCTCACGGAGCCGAGATCCGCTCCCGCTGCCTGAGGTCCCGGGCCGCTGCTCTGAGGGCGCCGATCGCGGCGCGCGGGCGAAGGGCCGTTGGGCAAGGGGGGCCGTTGGGCGCGCGGACGAGGGGCCGTTGGGCGAGGGGGGCCGTTGGGCGAGGGGCCGCTCGGCGGCCGTCCGGCGTCCAATCAGCGGCCGTCCGGCGTCCAATCAGCGGCCGTCGGGTGCCCGGGCAGCGGCCGTTCGGCGCCCGGGCAGCGGCGGCTGGACGCGCAGGGCTGTCGCACGGCCCCGAGGGGCAGGGGGAGCAGGGCGCGCAGGCGGGGGAGGCCGAGGCCGAGGGCAGCGAGCCGAGGAGCCCGGCGCAGGACGGCGTGGGGGCCGGGTAAGGGGAGAGAGGCGGCCGCGGGGCGGGGCACGTGGGAGTGCCGGCCGAGGAGAAGGGCAGTCCTGTAACGCTCAGGCGGAGGAGAGTGAAGGGTGTTAACGGGGCTGGGAGGGTAACGGGTCTCGGGGCGAGCGGCTGGCACCGCTGTGCAGTGACCCCGTTCATCTGTAACTCCTCTCCCCTTGCAGGCTGTTGCTTGCAGTTACCGTCCTGGCGTCAAGAGGAAAACCCCCCAGTGTAGCCTTGTTGTGGGCTGCTGGCTTCTCCTGAAGCTCGGGAGGGAACAGAGGGGACGTCCTTGCCTTTCATGTTTCGTCAGCCCGACAGCATTTTGGCTTTGATTCCATCTTGCTCCTACCTGTTCCTGGACAGTGACGGGGAGGAGAAGAGGCACTATCCCACCATGTCCCGTTACAGCCTCCATAATCTCCTGGACTGGCTGTACGGGGGGGTGGAGCCCAGCTTTGCTGGCAATGGAGGGCCAGAATGCGCTGCCTTTCTCTCCGGGCAGCAGCGTCTGCTGGAGAGCTTGGTCTTCCTCAGTGTGGGTTTTGTGGAGATCCTTCTGTCCCTGTGGAAGCTGAGGCAGCTGCATTGCAGGGAGCTGGAGGGTCATCTGCTACAGCAGCCCCAGGCTAAGCAGGAGAGCTTGGGCAAAAATCTGCTACTGGTGGCTCTCTGTCTCATCTTTGGGCTGGAGGTGGGGTTCAAGTTTGCTACCAAGACTGTCATTTACCTACTGAGTCCATGTCATGTGGTCACTATGATGGAGGTAAGGCCCATGTGTGGTTACCAGGAAGTTTGCTTTAGCTTTATACTTGCAAGGCAGTATTTTTATATAGTCAGTTGTGGACCAAAAGTGCATAACAAGGGTACAAATGTCAAGAATTGATATAAATTTTTAATAATGATTTAGTTTTTAATTGGCCAAACTGAAATCGATGAAGAAGCAAACGTCAAATGAAAATACTAATGTCAAACTTCCTGCTTGGAAAGGCAAAAGATTAGTTACCTTTACCTGATCATTGCTTCAAGAATAGAAAATGCTGTTTCCAGTGACAGTAGTGGTAAAATTTGCACCAAATTTAATGAAAGCAAGGCTGTTGCTAACAGGCTGATGTAGTTCACTGGTAACGTTTTCAGGTAAGTTTTTTTTCAGGGATGTGAATGTGTTTTGTGAAGTTGTTGAAGAAATGAATTACTCCTCGTGCAGAAAATTTTGATACTGGCTTTCTAATTTTAAAAGCTGAATGGTAAGGAGGCCAGTCTTACCTCTGTCACATTTATCTGTGGGATGAAATAAGTGGTCTGGCTGAATACCTGTGGGTACACTGTGTAACTTAATGACTTGTGTCTAGCTTGCAGATGCACTTTAATATAGAGTTTGTGTAGCGGTTGGAATACTGGAAATGTTCATGAACAATTATTGAACTGTGATATCTAAACCTTATGAGCTCTATTTTCCAATGGTCCTGTACATGTACCTAGAAGTCACCTTCACTGAGAATGTAATTATTTTTGACATCTCCCAAACTCCTTTATAATTTTGTTTAATTTCTCTAATGCTCTAGCCTCAACACTGGACAATTTACAAAATTTAAGCTCAAGAATTAATAAAAGAATGTCAAAAAGACTTTCATAAAAGCTGCCATGATAAAAATATCTGTCTAATAGCAATAACAAATAAAAATCAAACCAATGTAGTTCTTACTCTCAGTCTCCCTTTGCAGAAGGCAGAGGATCAGGGGCAACTGATCTAGGCTGTATCAGATCAAGCCAGTTCTTACTTTCACTCCTGGAGAGCATTTTCTGAAAAAGGAATGGTAACATTGTTTTCTTGTAGTACCAGAGGTCTAAGGGAGATGGGTATCCATTTAAGAGGGGAAAACCAAGCTCTTTACAGAAATATGCAAGACATTTATAGCAATTAACTTGCTGTTCCAGAACTTAATTAGTAGGGTATGTAAATTGCTTGGCAGTGATGCAACGTTAGCTCATAGGACTATAGGACGCTTGCTGCCCATAAAGTAGTAACAATAGCTGTGCAATCAATTAGTCAATATTGGTAATGAAATGGAAAACATAAGTTAGGCAAGAGCTGTAGAAATATTTGAGAAATGAAAAGAAATGGAATGTGGCCATATTATTTTAACTCTTAATATTTCTGGAAGATTTTCCGATTAATTCTCTGGATTAGAAGGTAAGGTTAGATTACTGTTATGACAGATAAGTTTAGTTCCCCTGATATGGTATTATGATATTATGTTACAATAGTAATGTGATATTTATTATAGGTGTTCAGAAAAAGCTGGTATTTATGCATAAATCAGGGAGCTACTATTATTTAGCTCATTTATTAATGGTCTCCTCCGGGAAGACAGAGATTTACCTTTTGTAGCGAGGCATGGGCAACTCTTTTTAAATAATCTCTTTCAGACCACAGTTGCAAACCAGTTGTGGAGCATGTTTAAATCTATGCTAATAACTAATTGGAAATTAGTTATTATACAGCAATTTATTCTGTGAAATTCAGAAGATGGTATGTCAGCAAAATGCAGAAGTTACGCCTCTTCATCTTTAAACAGCTGCCTTAGGTATAGGTAGGCCCATGTTTAATGTCGAGGATGAAAACAGTTGCAAAACAACAGCGTTCAATAGAGAAAACAAGTTAGATAACAAGACTGATGTCTTCCATCAGCAAGAAAAAATATATACGGTTGGAATCTTGTGAGTTTTGTTCTTCTGCTCTGAGTTTGCTCAAGGCAGCAGGTTGGCAATGAGATATATGAAAATACAATGTTACCATTTTCTTCTGTTCTTACAATTGTTTGTACATAATCCTGCTGCTGGGCCTAAACAACAGGATGAACAGTGGTAGGAGGTGAAGAGATGAAACGTGCTGCAACATTTGAGGTCACTGAAAGGGAAGCCAACAGTAGCTGTTGGTAAAGGTCTCTTCTTGCACTCGATTTCTATTTTCCTTTTCTAAGCTGAGACTATTTCATCTCAGAGCAACAAAGGCTCTGGGCTGTAAGCCAGAAATATTTGGAACTGGAAACTGCCCTCCAGTTTTGTCTGCATAAAAGCAAAAGTCCTGCTTTTGAATGACCTAAAAGTGAAATGAACTAACAAAATAAAATGAGACTTAAACCTTGCGGTGTATTTGAGTAGACAAAACTGCATAATATAATGGTTACTGAGTTGTGCAAATAAATGTGTTTTGTTCAGGTGTCTAATTTCTGCATATCACTTACGCCAACCAGTGTTCAAATCAAATCTCCTTCATAAGCAGGAAGAACTAGTTTAGATGTGTCATCAGAAAGCTAAAGTGTTGGTCAAACGAACATACTCATTTAAACTACCAAAACAGTTCTCTTGGTTAATCAGATTCAGAGAGCTTGTTGCCATCCTGTCAGCTAGTTGAATCATCTAGAAATAATACAGTTTATTTCCACACCTGGACTTAGTTTAGGTTTCTTGCTTAACTTTTGGAGGAAGAATGACAATGTTGTTTTTTCACCTGTGATGTAAGTGCAGCATCATTTAAAAAAGGGTGGGGGGAACCGAAACTATTTGTTTCTTGATAAGCTGCTTTTTTTTTTTTTTTTTTTTTTTTTTTTTTGGATAAAGGTAGAATGGGAATTTTTGTAGTATCTTTGACAGCTATCCCACGGGGATGGAGGTGTATTTGTGCAGTGCAGTTATTTAGTTGGTGTGGTGTAGCAGGAGAAATGGCCTCTATAGAAAGTAAGAATTCTGTTATAGCTTGACTTTTTTTTTTTTTTTTTAAGTTCTTTCTCTACATGGAGTGCTCTTACTGAAGATGATTTGAATACCTCTTAAAGAAAAAAAAAAGAAAAAAAAGAGAAAAACAGTTATTAAGACTGAGTATGTGATTGGACCAATGATACTGCTGTAAACCTGGCATGAAAGGGTATGCTAAAGGGGACACATTTTAAGACCAGTAGTGTATTGCAATCCTGTTTTTCCTTGTATAGCAGGAAAAGATTTACCATATGTATGGAACATACCTTTGGCTGGAATAGACTGTCCTAAATGCAAAATTTATGTCCTTAAGAAAATGCTTTTTAGGAAATAGTCACACATTGCTGGATGGTTCTATCAAACAATGATCTTTTTAGGCAAAGGGAACTAAATTAAAGGGAAAGTGTGGGGGGGGGGAAGACAAGGGGAAGAAATTTCTAAAATATAGAGGAGTTGAGTTTCACGCAGTGATCTTGATCTTAGAGCTGAACTTTGTATAATTAAAATCACTGCTAAGTACATCTGTAATTTGATAAATAATAAATCCTATGTTCACTATTTCCAGTTTTAGCTTCTTTAGAGACCTGGAGCCTTCCTGTCCTCTGTAAGAGGCTACTGTGTTTTTTAGAAACAATGGGCTGTTTTTAGAACGTACGTAATAAATATAGCTTGACTGAGTCTGCATCATTTGGGAATCTGTCCCAGCGTATAATTCATTAATTCTCTCTCTCTCCCTCCCCCTCCCCCTTCCTCCCCTCCCCCCCCCCCCAATTTTTTAAACATTGGAAAAAATCTGATTAGGTGGTCAAATGTGATTTTTAGGTGTGATTGTAAATTTAATTTTCATACACTGCTCCTAAATATCTTTTAATATTTGGAAGAGTCCAGTGTGTGTGTTTTTTATATTCTCTCTCTTCAAAACCTTGAATTAAAAATCTAGGGTCATTTGTAGCCTGTTGTTTGATAGTGGGTATGAAGAACGTTTGATTACATAAATTCAGTAAATATTTATAGAAATGACACTAAATAATGGCAACAACTGTATTGGGTAATGTGAGCAATAGCCTGCATGTAAAAGTTTAATGAGTTATGCAATTTTTAAAGGGCAGCAGTATTCTAAAGCAAAGCTATTTTTTACAGAGTTTCATTCACTGCTGCATGTATTATGATTCTTGGGGAAGATATAGAGCAGTGAAGGCAAAATTTCCTATGACAATGTAAGCTCTCCAAAATGTAAGGAGATATATATGAGCATATATATGGAGCATAGTATACCTTACAGCTTATTCCCAAATCAGTACATTTAGCAGCTGTGTGAGCCTGTTGTAGCAAGGTCAACAATCCTTTCAGTGGTCTGAAATATTATCTGGTAGACATGAAATCCTTCATTTAAACTTAAGTGGAAGATGTGCATAATCGCAGCTCATAAACATCAGATGATGAAGCATGCTGCTTGTCTTCAGCATAAAACAAGTCTTTCTTTCTCTAACTGCAAATTAACTTGCAATACTTCCTCTTAAAGCTGATTCCTGGAAAGGAAAATCATCATAGTGTGTGGTGAAAAAGGGCAGATAGAGAACAACTGAAGCACCGAGAGCACCAGTATTTCTTGGCGGCAAGGCTTATTTCTTGCCAAAGGGTGTATTTCACTGCTAGAAGGATGGCAGTAGTTCAAGGGGCACAGGTATGTTGTGTCATGTCATGTTATGTGGTAAGGGTTTATATTTATTCAGATTGACAAGTAATTAGTGCCAAGTGAATTTAGTTGTTTATACTTTAATACTTTGGTAGTTAGTGAAATGCCAACTTAAATTACCAGGAATATGGTGCTATATGCCTTGGGGTTTTTTTGGATTATGTCACTGTTCCGGTTTCTTTGGCTAACATGATGTTCTATAATAAAAACAACTATTACATATGTATTATCCTGATGTTTTTAAAGATTGCCTCTTGCTCCAGAAGTACTTAGTATGGTACATGGTGTTAATTTTTTAACATAATCAAAAATCATCTCCAAATACCTTATTAGTGAGACTGAGAAGAACAGTACGAATCTCTGGGTAATCACAGGGTAATCTCTGGGTAATCCTGCAGCTTGGAAAAATAGAAACTTACTGCATTCTAGCTTCTCTATCAAGCCAAAAACTTAAATTCTCTTAATTCTCTCAGCTAAACCCTCTTAATTCTATCAGCTTCTGATGTTATATATAAAGCAGGAGTATTCTTGATTGAGCTCATTAATAAAGCGTTTTTATGCAAAAGAAGGACTAACCTATAACTCTGAAGTCCAGGGAAATAAATGTAATAAGCCAATCACTGAAGATATAGTGGTTAGTGATTATCTCCAAAATATAATTCTCTTTGCCAATATGGAAAACAAATTATGGATTTTTGACTAGAAAACGTTGGTGGGACTGCAGGTGACTCGTATTTTACTCGGATATAGGGCTCTGCAGCGAGTGCTCAGAAAACTGGGAGAAAAACATTTCTGTTCTTCAGTACTTTGTCCACCTGAAGAAATTACAAAGGGTATAGATAGATGCAGTATTGTGAAAGGACTGAGAGTAGTTGAAACTCAGCTTTGTGGACAAACTGCAAAGGCAAGTATGGATGGTATGTGTTTTAAGGTATGATGTACATGACCATTAAAAGACTAAAAATTTTTAGAGAACAAATCTAGGGAAAAAAAAGCCTTTTCCATACGGTATTGTAGCAGCTATGAGGTAGAAGATAAGTCATGTATCAAGCTAAGTTTATAGTTGTTTGCATAATTCTTCCTTCATAACAGAACTTAATTCAGTTTGGACTGATCCCTTATACGTATGGTAATTGTGAATGTCGGTGACTGTACTTTTCCTGAGAATTAATTGAAATCCTATGATCTAAGATAGTTGCTCTCTGGGTAAAAAATTAAAAATAATTTTATACAGTCATCTTCTAAGTTGTGCTCAAGAAAAAAAATCAGTGTGCTTAAGACTCGTTTTATTATCATAATTATCCTGACATACTCAAAAGGTACTATTTTGAAACTTACTTTTCAAATCCTACTAGAATAACATCAGCTGTTTTTATTTCATCTTTTAAATTAGCTCTGTAAACTCCAAAAAACAGTGTAGACTGGTTTCTTTCATATCTATATTTTGTGTTTGATGGCACTCTTTAATGGAAACCTTTTTCATGTGCAATGCCATTTTGACCTTTTTTTATTATTATTATTTTAGGCTTTGGGAGGCACTTACAAGGTGTCTCTGCCCTGCCTGGACATCAGTTTGGACAAAAGCTATGGGAAGTTAATTATCTGAAAGTTGATCTTGCAGTCTATCAAATTTGGTTGCCATTGGCCAACAGGATCAAAAGGTAGTAAAGGCAGAATGCTTGTATCTGTACAGGCGATGAACATAATATCCTATTTTTAGGAGGGAAAAAAAGAGTCTAAATGAAATTGAATAAAGTCAAAGAACTTTTTGTAAAACAAAGTCTAGAAGAGGTAGCCCAATAAAACAAGGAAAATATAAGATTATGCAGAGTCTTCAATAAAACTACCAATAAACTCCCAAATAACCTTCATCTTCCCAAATCATTGTCCACTATCTGCATATCTTTGCCAAAACATCTATTGAGGCTGAAGATGCAATCATCCCCCTGTATTGGCCAGGAAAGAAAAGCTAGAAACATTCAGTATACCATTCAGGTTTTAATCTACAGAATAGCCCACAAGAAAGTTAATTTTAATGTTTGTAACAATGTATGATTTCCCCCCCCCCTAAAATATCAATAATTTACTTTTTTGTGATATTAGGCGACATTATTTTGCTTTTAGAACAGAGGAACAGAAAGGTTGAAACTGAAGTGTCCATTATTGGGGGCAGGGGGAAATAAAGGAGGAGAGAGGCAGATTATATGATCAAGTTACTGAAGACTTGAGTTTTAACGCCTCGATGAATTAAGGTCTTTTAATTCTACAATTGTCTTCATTTTAGCATTTTATTTTTTTCAGCTTCCCTGATCTTTTAACATTGTTTCCTTAATGTCTTCATGCTTTGTTGCTGTGGCAGATTCCCTGAAAAGCAGTTTAGTTTTTTGGAGGGAATATTAGTAAATTTATCCTTGTAACATGTCAAATATGAAAGAGCTGCATATCTTAGGAAATGGTATGTAAACAAGGTTTTTTTCAGAATGTGCTTTTTTTGTCTACTGAAGGAATGAATGTATATGGTCCTTAAACTGTTTCATCAGCACAACTGAGGGATTGGTGAACTGTGACAATAAAAAGGTATTAGTGACTTGAGGCAGAGTAGAGCAAGAATATGCTAAAATGGTTTTGCTTCTGTAGGAAGCTGTGATATGAAACTTCATGCTTTGCATATGTAACAAAAGTGAATAGATATGAATATGCATATGAAAATCTTATTGGGAACATGTGAGCTTTCACGGAATCATTGACAGATGTAAATGCAAGTTAAACCTGTAGTATTTTATTAGGAAGTTGGAGACTTGAATATTATTTTTCTAGTCAGCATTTTTTTTCTTCTCCCCCAGATTAGTTTCTTATTGTCACCTTTTGCTAACAGCATTAAGCTAGGAGTGGGGAAGGAAGTAACCCACTACTAGTGAAGGCCTAGTGCAGATGGTGATTAGAGGAAAAGGAAGAAAAATAGCCTCAGTGCACTTTTTTTCCCTCTGAACTATACCTAAGATGTCATTACTAATGCTGCTGTGATACACATAGGAAGACCTGAGTCCTATGTTAATAATTAATCCTAAAATACGAGAAGTCTAGAAAATCTTTCACCTAGGACTATATAATGGAAGAAACGGAGTACAGGTTCTTCTGATAAACAAGCTAAGCCTATGTAAGGGGAGACTAACCTAGAATGTCCCAATGAATATATATATATTTACAAGACATTACTTAGTCTTTAGAGTAGAAGATGGAAATTGTTCAGCTTGCTACACCTCTCTCATCCCCAGGTTGAAACTGGGAGGTTGGAAGGAGGGGCAGGCAGCTTCAGATGTTCCCAGAGTCTGTTTTGTGTAACACAGGAACCACTTTTTACTGTAGTGTTATGTAATGCTTTGCCAGCAATGTTGCTTTGAATTGTGAGTACTCTTAACAATAGATTAACAGTTCCACAGGACAAATTAATTAATCCCTGAATCCATCTGACAGCTGCAGAAAGGCAACTGTGCTTCTTATGCTGAGAGGTTAAGTACGTTTTAATTGTTGCTGTATAGCAAGGAGAATGTAACAATCTCTTAGTGTCCGTTCTCTTTTCAGATTTGGCATTCTAAAAGATCTTAACCTTATCTCCTGATTTGTCAAACTGTATTTATGAGTTTTAAAGAGTTGCTTTTTAGTAGGCACACAGATGGCTTCTAAATGATATGGCTGCTTTGTGCTGAATTGATAATTAATAAAAATGATCAACATCTAATTTACAGCCTTGATTCGGTATCGAGGTTTATGGTGGAGTTATTAAAGCATATTACTTTCTGATAAGAAATAATAGGTTGATTGTTTTGAACTTATTTTAAAAATGAATTCTAGACTTAACAAAATCTTCTTCACCTTTTAAATTATCCAGCTGCTTGAATGTTCCTTGCCTTATGTTTTATCATTGTAGGGGGGAAATGGATATTTTTCACGTTTACAGTGAAAGCCAATGTACTGTAACCTTTTAAACATACCTTTTAATCTCTTTTGCTCTAGAGGGTACTTTGATACACCTAAGAAAGAGTAAAGGCTTTTATTTAGGTAGAGATTGAGCAGAGGGTTACCCTCCTCCTCCCCTCCCCCCTTTTTTCTCTTTTTCTTTAATTCATTCCAGAATTTGGTCATGGATTTTTCATATTGCTCTGAATGTTGCAAGTAGCAATTAAAAGCTAACCTCTTCATTTCAAAATAGTGTATTAAAACAATCAATTTATGACCTGGTTAATTGAGCATGACTGGAGTGTTTGAAAAGAAAGATACATTTCCAGTCTGCTGCGGCTGCAACCAGGCACTAAATCAAACAGATGGCTCACAGAGACAGGCAAGCTGCTGTTATTAAAGGTAAATGAAATCTTCTGTGCTGCATTTATGAGACATGAGAGTTTTACCTGTAGCATGCTCAGGCAACTTTTGCCAGAAACAACTTTCCTTGGACTTCTGTAAACATTCCTATCTATGTGATGGGTGCTACTTTGTCTGAAGCTTAATCTGGAATAGTTAGTTGCGTGACTTGTTCTTTCCTTCCCCTTCTGCCTTTTTGATCATCTTCTTTTGCCTTTAGTTTATTTCTGATCAAGCAAAATCATCTTTCTGCATATCTGTCTCTCAGTAGGACAAAGATTAGTAGAAGACAAGTGTTTCATGACAAGTTTTGACTATACTCTCTCCCTCAATTCACCAACTCAAAAATAATGTCATTAAAATACTTCTAAAGGGAGCTTTAGGTGTAATATTTTGAAGAGTGTTGGAATATTTTGGAATCCAAAACTGGAGAGGCAGCCAAGTAATAGAAAAACCCCCAGCTCTCCTTACTCATAGTGCACATGGAGTGGCACAGTAACATTAAATAAATTGGAAGGTATCCAGGCCTAGATATTTGAAAAGATATTTTACTTCAGTTCAGATACATTATTGCTATTATACTCTTTAGTTGCATCCTTTTCAAATGAAAGATTGTGCTTCCCTTTTGAGAACAGCTCTTGGGATTTTTAGTAGTCTTGCTTTCTGAAATGCTGATTAGTCAAACTAGTGGTGGAATGTGGCTTTATCAAATGTCAAAGAAGCGAGGAACCATTAGACAAACAGACAAATGGGAAAATTTGTGGCTGACATGAGAAATGATTTTTGAAATGGCAGTGTTCTCATAAACCTTTTGGAGCTTGTAAAACAAATATATACCTTCTCATCAGTATCTGAGAATTCTTCTAGACTTGACTCCAGCATGTATCATAGCCTTTCATTTTAGAGATTTAATCAGCTGTTTTTAGGATCTCAATTGTAGGCTAGTCATGCCTTATAATGGCAAGATGGGGAAAATGCTAGCAATCTTCCTAACGCAGTAAATTTTAGCTACTATAGGTAGTAGCCTGGTAACATATCAGGACATTTACATCTTGAAGTTTGAGTTTCTCTCAACATCTGAGCATGTTGGATTTGTAATAATGCCATTTAGGAAAATCTGCTTGCATCAGGGACTTTTTTTTTTTCCCCCCTCCACCAAAAGTGACTGATAGCAAATGTACTTAAGAGGCACTGCTGGATTAAAAAAACAAACAACCCTCCCCCTCACCCAATCCCTTTCCTTTCTTACCATGTCCAATCTAGCAATACAGTTAAATGGAAAATGGAAAACTCCATGTGTCTGACTGTGTTCTTTACCTCTTTCCAACTCATACGGGTGCACATGCACATTGCTGAAGTCTAGATTTGCAAATTGTGAAAGACTGTTTAAATAAAATTATTTCCATATGAACTGGAAAAATCAAATAATGGAAACCTCGAATATCTCAAAACTGATCTGGTAATTGCAGCGTAAGTAATGCTTTAAAGTGCAAGAAGTGAAAATACTATTAGGGGTTACCATAGTGCATGCAGATTAGAAAATTAATTTGTCTTAAGTGAGCTGTCAGGTTAATGTTAACATAGTTCATTGTGGTTTCATAAAGTTGCAGTCTTTTGTGAATTTTAGGTGTTTGTTCCAACATTAAATTTGTTCACACTTTGGAGATGTGGGTGCATTTTAATATTTTTGCCATTAGGAAAACTGATATAATCAATAAAAGCCCCCAAACTTGCTGCAAAATACCACTTTATTTCAGTGGATATCTTGCCTTTTTTCCATGCATGTTATTTTTGACTTTTACCTAGAGACATTACTGCAATGTCAAGGAGTAATTTTTTTGTAAATTCTGACTTCTAAAAATGCATTTATAAAAAAAAAAAAAAAGAATTACCTGTTTTCCCCAGTTCCTTATTCCCTCTGAGTGATTATGCTTGCTTCCGGTGATTAAAAGGGAAGGAGCTTAACAGGAATTTGTGGAGGGCAAATGTAATACTTTGTGATATCTACGTATTGCTATCTTCTCGATCCTGCCAGGAAATTAAAGGTAGGGAAGGCATACTTTGCAGAATATTCCTTTTGGACTAGCTGACAAATGAAGAGTTGGCATACATTACCATAGGAATAGTGAAGACTGCCTTTTCTCTCTCTGTGTTTTTTGCATGGGAGGAGAGGACTGATACACAAGGGAGAGAAATGTTCCATTGACCTCACTTAACAGTGGTGTGAATCCTAATAGACTTTGCTCTGCTCACTTCTTAGAGAGAACAGTGCGTCTAAGTCCAAAGGAAGAAACATTTTGCTCTAGGTCATAATGTTTCTATCTTTTGATCCCTGTGCAGCTCTGTAGTCTCTCACATGATCCTGTCTGTCACTACAGAAGTTCTCCTCGATAAATTCATGCAATATTACCTTGATAAGGTCTTCAGAATAGTCCTTTTACATACAGGCTCTACTACCTACCACAGTAATGCAGATGACTAATAAATTAGATTTAAGAAAATAATGATCGCTGCTGTTTAAGGAACTCAGACATGATATTTCTTGGAAACTCCATCAAATACTGAATGATTGGATCACATACATGTTCACTGTATACAATTTTTAAGCATATTAATGCAGGGGGGGAAATATCCTTTTCCTTCTTTGCAGTCTGTCCCAGAGCTGCAGATATCACTTGGAGCTTTCTCTTCTTTCTCAGTGCATGGTTCAAGAAATGCATTATGGAACAGGCTGATTCTCAACCCAGTCCTGGGTTGGTTCAATGCAACCATGAGTTTAGTCTCTTTCAGGTCTCCTCTCAGTAGACGAATAGCTAAGCAGTGCAATCCTCTCCCTTACAGTCTCCAACTTCTAACAGCCCTGGTGACCCATCATGTGTTCTGGTGTGACCTTTGTATTTGGGCTTGTGCAGAGGGAGTGCTGCTCATGCAGTTCTTTGTGCCAGAAATATTTCCCATGGGGATGGACGGTACTTATGGTCTTGCAGAGCAACTAGGAATTTGACTGACTTTCTGACTTCTGTTTTCTTCTGGGTCCTCAGGCTTGAAGTGAAGTTCTGTTTGCAGATTTACCAGTGTTTTGAATTTCTTTGTAGTTTATTACTTGAAAAGAATCTCAGAATCTCCTGGTCCTGTGCTGGTGAAAGATTGAAATGCTGCTTTCTGTCTCTCAAGCATCCTGACTCACAGTGCTGTGCCCACGTAAGGAAACGCACAGATAAGAAGTCCTAAGACCACCCATGATTTTGTATCCTCTCTTTCTCTCGCTCCCCTCAGCCCAAAATCTTTTTCAGGTCGAAGATGCTTGATGTGTTAAATTGATCCATGTATGGAAGCTATTCAATACATTTTGATCATTCTTGTTGACTTCTGTAACCCTTTCCCAAATCTGCTGTCTTTTGGGTGGGTGGTGTGTGTGTAAAAGTGAGAGGGAAGGGAATGACCAAAACTGTGCCCAGAATTCAGCAGGTCAGACAATGAATATTTTATAGCTTATTTTTCCTCTCTCAAATGTTACTTTGTACATTTTGGGCTTCCAGTTAATTCTTTTGTCCTTCTTTTCCTTTGTAACACGTGAAAATACAATGGGTAAAATGAGGAGGGATATTGCGGTTGTTTCTTAGCTTTTTTCTAAATTGAAAGTTTAGCTATTCTGCCTTGAATGTACGCAATGATGATCAGATAAAAACGTGTGTGGAAGAGCCTCCTTCAGTGTACTTTAAAATATATGTTGTCTCGTGTCTGCAACGTGCCAGCTAGGATGGGGGCTATTATCTCTGCTAGTCTGAGCAAGTAAAACCTTCAGAGTTTTACCAGGAACACAGAAGCTGGGTACTCTTCACAGCCATGTCACTAACTTTATATGATATTGTTCAGTTTATAAGACTTAGCTGTTTCCTACCTCAAGGCTAAGGATTGCGTTTCCAGTATGACAGTGAAATGTAATATTATTATGGAATGAGTATGTGAACACTCAGTACGTTAGAGCTTATGAGCGTGTCTGCTGTGAACTAGGTATTTTCAGGCTGCTAATTACTATGTGAGCTGAATGATGGTGCTCTCTAACATTTAAATCTACTCTGTGAAATAATCCTCTGTAAATCTGCTACAAAGGGTCTGTAAAACATTCCTTTTAAGAGGTTGTGAGGTTTGTTTATCATGGAAAGTAGGTATTTAGAGAGAAAGTGCTTGATATTAAATTGCTAAAGCTGAAACATTTGAAGATCTGTTTCACTATCTTAAAGTTTTAACATAAACATGCCAGTTAAATTCCCTGCTATCCTTCCCAAAAATGAAAGACAAACACATTTTTCTGAAAGATCCCTCATAACAGAGGGACTTGCATGCTCAAAAATATTTAATATTTCTTTTGCCATCACAAATCCGGAAACTGTGTTTGTTGCTGTAGAGCTGACCTGAAAATGAGCAGCTGTGAATCCTGTTCTCTTCTTTGCCTGTCTCTGAGGCAGTAAAGTATTTTGGATTAGGTTGATGAGTTCATCTCAATCTTTGTAACTATTATGACCATACTTTTTTAATACTTGCTACTGTTTCACCTCAATGGTGAGATTCAGCAGGTACATTAAGATTCAGCTGCTACATAGAGTTGTACCCTAGTTTTTCCTCTGCCGTTCAGTAGTTGGAACGCTCTGCAGTGTGTCAGAAAAGTGAATGACTGGTGTGATTAAGACACATTTCTCTGTGTACACAGAGAAAAACATTTCAGTTTGTTTTTGTTTTTTTTTAAGATGTAGGAAATAAAAAGAAAAAAATGAAATCTGTACTGGAGGAATAGAATTTTCTTCATTTAAGTATGAACAGTACTTCAAATGAATGTAAGGAAATCATAAGATACCTGAATTTAAAGGTTCAAATGAACTAGTGGGACTCTAAATGCCGTCTCTCCTTCTGTTAACATATATCATGGAATGTTTAAAAAGTTGGACTTTTTGAATATATACTTTGAATATATACAAATAGCATGGGAAAAAACAGGTATTATAAGAGACCACAGAAGGGAAAATTTTATGGTCCACGACAGAAGGGATATAGTCCGCAGTTGATGAAACTTTAATTTAGTTAGTAGACAGAGTCTGTTGCAAAAATATCAAATGACGGAATGATGAAATGTAATTAGTAAGTGTTGGACACTTTTCCCAGAAGCCATATGGGCCTTAGTGTGTAAGGTGATACATAGACCTCACATAAGATTTTGTGGGTTTTTTGTTTTTTCCTTAGCAAAGAAAGCATCCACTAGCAGATTGTCATCATGCATCCATTGTGTTCACTTACTCTTTAACCTTCCTTGATGAGTAGAAATGGCTTGCTTTTTAAATACAAGACTTGAAAGAAACTCTGATTGGCTTTTAGGAGCATTCACTAAGCAAATGTCTTGAGGTTCTTTAAATTAATTGATGCCTTTTTCTTGCTGTGCCTCTATTAGAGTTCTGTATGACTAAGGAAAAAGATTTTTTTTCCTGTGAGTGTATGTGTACATTCTAAACTGTTATTGAGACTGACGGACTTGAATTAAAACATACAAGTAATTTGATTAGAGAAATAAATGGCTGTATATTAGGAACCTGCACTGGAAATAAAATATTTGAAATGTGCGCATCTATTCATATGGTAATAACAGGCCCTTTCAGGCACAAGGGCTGAATAGAATGGTGCAGCCTTCAACCTTTCGATTGTTGCTATAGCAAGTACATTGCCTGCTAGTAATTAATTTGAACATCCATCAGTTACCTGGCCAGGTAGGCCCTGTAGCACTTCAAAGAAATAGGTTTGTTCAGTTTATCCAACTTGTCCCCAAAGTGGACATGTTCTTCAAATATTCTCACTTGGAGTGATTTAATGAGTTGACTAGTAGCTTGGCAGTGAAATAATCTATTGTGCACTTATTTTAGAAACAACAGAAAAAAGCATGATCCATTTTTTACTGAAATACTTTCTCTCAGAGAGCAGACCAAACTAGGAAGGAATTCTTCTGCCCCCCCCCAACCCCCCATAGTGGACAATATTTAAAAAAAAAAAAAAAGGGGGGGTAGGGGGTTAACACTGAACACTTGCACAGTTTTTTCTTTTTATCCAGAGTAAAACTTGCTGATATGAAGTGTTTTAAGTTGCTGTGAAAGTTAGATGGGAGATTGTTGCTAATCAACAATATTTTATTACATAAGGATTTAAACCAGGTCGTATTTATGGTAGGAGTTTGGCCTGCGAAGAGAAACAAATATATACTGCTCAAATTGCATTAGGCTACTTTTTGTTTTAGGAAATAGATAGCTAATTACTGGTGAAATTTAAACAGTACTTCAAAAATACTCTATGGAAATAAGGCAACAAATGTATTTAAAGATGACTGCTAAGGTTATCTATAGAACGGATACTGAGATATCCTCTGGTCATGGTAAGGTCCCTGCTGTGCTGAATACTAAGCATTTATGATGACAATACTCTCCTTTGCTTCAGCAGTGCCGGACCCAGTCTTGAAGATCTAATGTAAGATGGTTGTCTATAAAAGCCTCTTAGCACTTCCCAAAGTAAGGCTATAGAGGCTACAATAGTGAAATGATTGGTAATACAGTAATCTGCTTTACAAAAGCCCTGAGAGAGGGAGAGAGAGAGAGAGAGAGAGAGATCTATATATAAGTATATATATATTTAATAATGAGAGAATTTCAAATGGACTAGAACTTGATTTGCTTCTTAGGAACTGGCAGAAGCTGAATCCTAGATGCTGCTCATACTGCTTAAATCCTTGTATATGTAGGTAATGTGAGATCTTTTAATTTGTTCATGATTTTTAGTCTTTTCCAGCTCTGCTGTAAAACAGTTCTTCTAGTAGAAGTGATCTGTCACATACAGAACTGAGGAAGAAAGATACACAAAATAGAGTTTAAATAAGATCGTATCATTAATTTCTTTCTTTTTTTTTTGCCTAATGTTTCAGATTTTTCTTCTTGACTGTCCTCCATGTCGGGTTGCAATGATTCTTTTCAGGTAATGCCCCATCCTTGCTGCATTTCTGTCTACTTGCATGGTGTGCTTAGAAGTTGATTGTGGCTTAAGTCATAAAATAGTAAGATACGCATCCAGCCCTTAGTTAGAAAGACATACTGGCTGGACTGAATGATGAGACCTTGAAAAGGGTCATGGCTTCAGCTGTGGGTGCTGAGTCCACTGACCCTTGTTTCTTTTGTACTGGTGGTGGTTTTGGTCTCACAGGCAACACCTATTCGCGCAGTAGTTGATGAGAGCACAGGTGTCCTTCTACAGAATAACCTATGGGCTTGTTAAATGTATGTCATGTGCCTCGTACTTTCTGATTATCTTCACTAAAAATTAGTAGCTGATCTTCATGGAAGGCCATATGTACAGTATGGGTCTATTTTTTAAAATGTGGAGATAAGTTAAATAGTTAAAGCAGATTCCTACTGATTTGGGTATTTCTCAAATGTGTGCAATCTTTTATTGTTACTAACTTTAGGAAGTGGTCTAATGGACTAGTGCAGTAGAGTCCAGTAAACAGCCCATACTTTTTATAGGTTCTTACCTATAGAGTTCTTGCTCTCAAAGGCCCTCTCTCATGTGCGTTGCATGATAGGGGTACAGCTAGTATATTGTGAGGAGGGTCATGGGACTTCCCAGACAGAATGATAATCAGGAATGGCTGTAGTTGCCACCGTGACAGTTCACTCGGCTCTTTCTTCTCTTAGTCTAGGCAGTGACTGGAAAATATGATGCTGGGGGCATGCCTCATGAATTGTTTTGGAGGTGCTACTGTCTCACTACAACTTTTTCCTGCTGCTCCTTATTTGGGCAGGGAGTAGGCTGAATGCAGAGATACAGTACTAGTGCCTCTTCATCTCAGAGAGCGTGCAAAGCAAGTCTGGTGTCTAGGAAATCCTGGATTTACTATGCATTTGCAAAGGACTGGTTGCAGGGCAGAGGCTGCAGTATTTGTTCTTTTTCAGAATGAGCCTTTCTGTTTTCTGACGTCCTGACATATAAATGACATTTGAAGAACTGTTTTGGAATTGTAATACCTTCCTCCCCCGCCCCAAGTTACTTATAAACTTTGTAATTTTTAATAGAGTTTATGACAGGCAGTGGTTGTAGAATGAAATTTATGCTTTACTTTGTCTCTTATATAAAGTAGACTTAAACAGTACTGACCTTACTTCTGTAGGTCCTGATGCAACAGTGGTTCAGGGAGAGATGACTGAAAGCTGTATAAAATAAAATACAGCACTGTAATTTAAATACTACTTTCTTTCCCTGTTCTTTGCTTGGGATTCTCTGTTGCATCTTTACAAATATAATTCTTTTATTTAAGTGACTCAAAAATCAGACTTCTTCCAAATTCCCAAAGCTTTAGTTTGACGTCATGTACATTTATGGAGTTGGATGAAAGTAAAAACTTTCTCAAATGTCTATTTTAAGCTCTGAAAGCAAAATGAACAGCAAAATTTCAACCATTTAGCAGCCTGGACCATGAACAGGATTAATATGAACAGGATTAATATGAACAGGCAGTCAAAATCTTCTAGGAATCCAAAGCTCATTATAGAAAGCAGTCCTACTTCAGGAAATTATTAAAATGTTTATTTAAAGAGAGTTCTTATCCTGGTTATTGCAGTGAACAGTGGCTTTATTCAAATTAAAGCCAGCAGAATTTTCTCAAATTTCCTGCTACCTTTTATGAAAGATACACTACATAAAATACTACATAACTATACATAACATGTACATATAACATACTACATAAAAACTTTGCATTTCATTTCTAATCTGTGAAAATAATATCTCATCTCTCTTCTAAGGTTGCAGATGCATATGTTAAATGGGGCCCTCTTAGCATTGCTGTTTCCTGTCGTTAACACGCGCCTGGTGAGTATACTATACCTTTCCTTCTCCTCGTGTATTTCTTCCTACAATACTTTCTCTAGAAAGGTGCTTGAGCTGTCTTTAGAGGTGGCTAAATTACACAGATTTGGTTTAGGAGCTATACTTCTAAAATACTAAGCAAGTTTTGATGGTTAAAATTTCTTGCTGCATGTAAATTCACTGCTCATGGAAAACTTCTTTATTCCCATATCTTTGTTTCTGCAGGTATTTCCTCCCTCTCAATTAAATTCAGCAGGCTACATACTATTTGCATAATGAATCGGAGTGATCTATAAATACCTGCTGGATTTGTGTATTGAAGAGATATCTAAGACACTGAGAAAATGATGGGATGAGAGTGTTTCACTCAAAGCAGGTAAGTTAGCTCTTTTGCTAAGATCTTTCTGAAGTACTAGATTATCACTGAGTTGCTTCTTTTACTGTGAAGAACTTGCTGTTTTGAATATGGCAGTCAGATTACTAACACTTGCAAGTAGCCACCTTTCTTCATCCCAGACCCTTTTGTAAAGCTATCTAAAAGGTGTTTCTTCTACATTGCTGGAGCAAGCAAACTACTTTCTGAAATGCATTTTTTTTTTATTTGTAAGTATTATTTTAATGATGTCTGAGACAACACTATTGAATGCCTGAAACTGAAGAACTAGTTTCTTTTCAAGCAGATGCATATAAAACTATAAATAAAATTTAAGTATAAAAAGTTTAGACTTCAGAATGGCTACGTTGTGAGATGGAGCTGTCAAGTGTGTTTTCTTTTGGACGTCAGTTGCTACGCTGCCGTACCTTTTGTCCTTGTGTTTTACAGGGTAAATTGATTGTGGGGAAAAAAGTTAATGCAAAAAAATAGTTTATATCTTTCACATGATTAGGTTAATTCTAAAGTCTAAACCCTTTTGTAGGGTGGCAGCAAGTGCATTCAGGAATGTAGTTGTAGCATCATATCGTAGCTGGGGTGGGCTTAATCTAGGAAACTTTGGCAAACAAGACCAGTGAAGTTGCAGCAATGCAATTTGTGTAGGCTGCTAATACAAGGACATATTCAGGGTTCAAGTTGTATAGTTGGTGCTGAAATCTCTGCTGCCAGTTTCAATGTTATCGGTACTGAAGCAAGCTAGATTGTTAGTAGATGTATGCCGGTCAGCATCATTTAAGCCTTTGAATATGCTATAGATACAGTCTCTATTTCAGCCTGGTGGCAGCTATTAGTCCTACAAATTATAGTTTGAGTTAGATTTTTGCTTCAAGTTATTTACCTCCAACAACAAGCTTTTTTCCTGAGTGAAGTCACATAAGAGCCCTCCTATGATCAAAGTGAGCACTGAGTAAATATATTTGGCTTTAGGAAAATTCAGTCTGTTTTACCAGGCTGTAAATTCCTGGTACAGGTCACTAGAATGGATCCAAAATACTAGTCTTTGATTTACAAGCACAATCACAAAAACTTCCATGTGGAGAGTTAATAATGTGGAGAGTGGAAGCGTAGAACAAAGTTCATTGTCCATTCCACCCTGATCTTTAAACTGACAGTGAACGTGATAGCTTTGAAAGCGGCTTCACAGGATAGCATGTGGCCCATGGTTAAAATGACATAGTGGGAGACTAAAAAACTAGAAGTGGGTACACATGAATATGGGAGATTCCTCAGGCCTGGAATTTGCCCAGTGTTGTTGGCGTCTGTCACCTGCTCTCCCCCCCAAATTAGGCACAGCAGGGTTTCTTCATCCAGGTTTTCAAAACTGCTACAAATTTCCTGTCTTCTGGAAGAAAAATTAGCCTGTTGGTGTCCCTAGTAATACTCAAACCTGTCGAGAATTAATGCTAAGAAAAGTTGTCCTGAATCTGAGCTGGATAAAATATTTCTAAGAATTATTTTTAAGAGTTGTTATGCATGCACATATGGGGGTGTGTGTGTGTGTGTGTGTGTGTACGTATATATACATATAAGCGCACATGCTTGCTCATTTTCTCAGATTTCAGTGGTTTCAGTAGTATAAGCCTAGAGTTCCTTCAAGATTTAGTCTTTTTGTCCTTCCTAATCTGGTAACTACACATATTCTTTTTCATACTAGAAATGTTTATTTGCAGTTTGCAGTTGTTTTTATTAAAACTAGTTACTGCTGAATAGAAATGGCATTAAATCAAAAATGCAAATAGAATTTCTTGATAATAGAATACTTTTCCTGTTTCAAATTAGGTAGCTTTCTGATTTCTATTGGATTTTTAGGAGTAACCTGTTAAGGTTAAAATAATACATGTTGAAATATTTTAATAAATCATTAACTTGTATTTTCTCTAATATTATTATAGATCTCACTTATATTTGGGCAGTGGTGATTAAACAGGAAAAATACAGACTACTCGTATAAAATTCTGCCCTTCTCTAGAGACAGAGGAGCCAAAGGACTACGTCCAAGAGCAAATATTTTTGGAATAAATACAGCTCTAGGATATTTTTGGCTTAACAGCTGCTTGCTAGGCTAGTCTCTTTTCTGTGTGTCTTCTGGCACAAGATAATATGGGTGATGTTTTATAGCACTGCAGCTTTGGCCCAAATTATTTCTTGGTAGACGTGCATTCTGCTCTATAACTGTCGTTGTAAATATCCACAATGACATTTTCCTGAAAGCACTGAATAACTCTTAACACTTAGTAGGAAGTTCCAAAAAAAAGTGCAATAAATTTGTCTATGCTCTCTGTTCCTCTGCTCTGATTTGTAATACCTTCCTGAAAAGCTTTTGACTCAGTCAGGAATGGTCATCATTTTATGCCTCAACTTTTTATTTCAGTTTTGTGATATTTTAAGACATATATTTTACTGTATACATGGTTCATACAAAAATTTGTATACCTAGTTACATCTGTAAAGGGTTGTAATATATAGTGCCTGGCAGAAAGTAAGAGCATGAGAAGTTGGACACCTGACCCAGCTACTCATTTAGAAGTGGGGGAGGGAGATCATGCTTTTGGGCAGGTAGGTGGGAGAGAGTTCTCTCATTCTCAAGAGACAAAACATTCTTGATTAGCATTAACAATCACATGGAAAATAGGGTAATCTTTGAAGACTTCCAGGTAAATAGAGAAGAAAATGTTAAGGGAATCAGATTGTTAGGTTCCCGGGTAGGAGCCTAGAAAGGTGTAAGAAGAAATACACAAGTGCAAGATCTCTTTTAACTCCGTATCTATATTACATGGAATACAGTGTAGGTCCTGCTAGCCTAAGCCTCACAAAGGTTGGAAAGGAAGCCCGTTAAAAGTTTCTCAAATAAGTCGCAAAACAATGTGTGGCACCAGGTCTGTGCAAGTAAATTAATTTAGCTGCCAGTGAAGTGTTTGGAGAATAATCGTTTTTGTATGAGCATGTGTGCGAACATATTGCATTAATCAAATTTTAAAGGAAAATATTTCTACTGGTTTTAAAGCTTTGTTTGCAAGCTGATGTCCTGAATATGTTGATATAGATAAAGTAAAAAATAAGACATGTCCTAGAGGCGTTGGGCTTACTGTCTCGGCTAACACAGAGATGGTGCAGTTTTAATGTTTCCAGAAGTTGCTAGACAGTATTATTAGAACTATTTGCCTTGAGAGGTACACAGCCTAAATCTGTTTTAGGAATAGAATCATACTTTGAGCAATACTTGCAGTGCACTCTTTAGGGACTATGATAATGTCCTACTGCATCTCTGTTGACTGTTAAGGTAACGATGCACTGTAGTAAAAAGTTTGCCCCAAATGCCTGTTAGCAACACAGCAAAATGGAATAAGTAATGGTAGCACATGATGTCATGTCTAAATTGTCTAAGTCTAACTGGCATAAGTGAAAATAACAGTATGGTTAGACATCCAGGGCTCTGGAAAGGTGGTGCTTTGGCTGCTATTCGTACTAAAGCCACTGATTCTGCATCTTTCACACGTATCGAGGCTACGTACGTTAAAATGGTATGGGTGCGTAAGTGCAATTTACAATCACACTTTTATTTGGGAATGCAAATTTACCTTATACTGGTGGTAAGTAGTGCCAGTATTATCTGTAGAGGAAGTAAAAAATACTCTTTCTGAAATTAGTATTTTGTGCACATATAACTCTTCTATCTTGGACTCAATTCTACAGATGCCTGACTGTGTCCCTAGAGTCATTACATGTGTGCTGGTTTGCATAATCAAATTGAGTGACCAGGAGACTGTAATGCCTTTTTATGAGATACAATAAACATCAAATCTAGCACTGATCAAATAAGGAAAACAGTAATAAAAGTTAAAATAAATGCCTACAGTTTAGCTCAGCAGTGCATTGAACAACTGCATTGTCCTAACTTTCTTGGTCAGCTTCATCTCTGTAGTGACAGGCCAAGAAAAAAATTCCCTCTCAAATTAGCAGAATTTGGGTATGTCATGAGTTGGAATCCTGGGGGTTTGCTCTAGCTGGATCTTCTGGCATTTGTATACTAGTAAAAATATAGTTGTTGTTCTTGTTTCATTATGTTTCTGATCCCCTCCATCCCTGTAGCAAGGTATTATTCCTAGTCCTGTGTTCCACCATGTCTCGACTCTACTAATCTTCAGCACAGACGGACTCTCTTTATAAATCTCATGACTGTGCTTGTGCATGCTAACGCTTCCCTCTGGTAGCAGATGCAGATTCTGATTCTCTCCCTCTGTATATATGCCCACCCTAACAGGATTAATTGAAAATGAGAACTAGATAATATTGGATAAAACTAATCAATTAATGCTACCTTAAGGGGTTATATTATAATTCTCTCTACTGACTGGATTGTGTAGAAGATGGCAGATGCCTACTTGAAGTTGAGATTAGGGTTTTTTGCCTATATCAGAATATCAGAAAATATCAGAAAAGGAACTGTTGCAAATAAAATCTGGGGAAACTGGTTTAGACCTTAGCACAGACACCACACAGATGGGTGCCTGATACTTAGCTACAGCCCTGGTACTCATTTATTTTAAGTGGCTTTGCTGTTGGCATCAATGCCAACATTAACATATCTTTATTTTCGCCCCATTCAGGTATGTGGGAATCCCTTATCTGATCTCTGCCAGGTGGACAAACTGGTGCCTGAGCTGTAGAATTGGCTGAATAATACGGTACTGAACAGTACAATAGTGTAACGTGGGTCAGCTTCTTGGCTACTTGCCGTTTGGACGTCTGCTTGAGAAATGAGTCTTAGCAGGACTGGAAATAATCTGTTTTCCAAAGGCCACTTGTGTTTTTGTTTTGGATTTTTTTTTCTTTTTAAATACTTCATGTCTGTCCTGAGATGATTCTCTTAAACTCCTCCAGCAACTGTCTCTCCTCTGCCAAATAAGTCACTTGCTATCCTGAGTATGTTGAGAAGTAACCAACATCTGTTACATGGGCCTAGTAGCTGTTTGCCCCATGATTTCTGCATTGTACAGCTTTATATAGATTCCCCCTCTCCCATTTCATATATACTGTGGTTTGCTTTACAGGTTAAATTAAAAAAATCTGCTTGCGGCTTATTTGTGGATTACTGACCCTGTCTAGGATACTAGTCATTAATTTTAAGTTATGAATCTGGGTTTACTGACTATGTCTAGGAAAGCTACTGGTACAGAATGCCATTCCATATTTACTGCAGACACCTAGCCTGCCTGCTGGGTGTGCTATAGAAAAGGGCAGAGCTGAATTACTTTTGTTCCTTTTTCTGTCATACCCTGCAGTCTTTGTAGAGGATGGTGGAGGGAGAGTTCTTGCCCAACACAGTGCTTGAGCTATTGTTGCAAATATAAAACCAAGGCATAAATAATTAGCAGAGGGAGGAATACTACTTTCAGAAAACAGAGCAAAGTAGCAACCTCCCTTCCCACTGAAACCAGCTGAGCTGAAGCGAGTTTAGACTAGTGTTTTGCCATGCTTTGCGGGGCAGGGAGGAACTCGCATCTAAATATTAGACTTCTGGGCTCAACTCTATTCGAAGCTCTATGGTTTTGAAGAGCTTTTTCTAAATCTTAGTGCAGTCAATGGAAAGACCTAATTGTTTCCTCAGGGCAATAGCTGGTTTAAGTTGAGGCATCCATCACGTGCTCAGAGGACTGCCGTTGATGGCCGTGACTTTTCTTGCTCAGAGATAAAAGAAAGAGGTGAGCTCTAATCCTTCATCACATAGTTTCTCTTTTCTGCAGTCTCACAAGCAATAAAAGTGGCTGCTAAGGGTTTAGTTAGGCCGTTATACATAACTTACCTGTTCCTGGGATGAGAGCTTACTGTCTGCTCGCTATTTATTCTTGGTACGTCTCCAGCGAGCCCTTAGCAAGTGTCCCGGGAATTGTGGCCCTTTTGAATCTGCACCATACTGGGCTGATGCGGGGGCAAGCAGCAGATGTGGCTACCTTGAGCTGAACTCTTCCTGGAAAAAACAAAACATCGTACATCTTCTAGCAGAAGTTTCATCAGAAAATGTAAAAACTGAATAGTCTGAATGTTTATTGCAAAATATGCTAACATAGTACTCTGGATTTTGTGTGCGTGTTTGAGGAATAGTGTATGTCAGTATTAGGCTGTGTTTTGAAACACAGCATGATTTTATACCAATGTTAAAACCAGTGAATGGACAATGAACAGATTTTTCTTCAAGTAGCAACCTTTAAAGGAAAAGAACCTATTATCTTGAGTAGCAGGGTAGCCTGTACTCTGTATTCATTTAGACTGTTAAGAGAGCCTAGAATATGAGTTAGTAGAAGAAATGGATAATTTGTCATTTTGTCTTGTACCTTTACTTGTTTTAATGCCCTGAGAAGGGAAACAAGGTGAAATGCAGGAAGAGTGATGCTAGCAGCCTGCAAGGGAGAGAGGAGTTTAGGGCAAACAGCCAGCAAACCGATTGAAAATTAATATACAGAGTTCAGAGTAGTCCATCTTGATAACGAACGTTCAATGTTCCCGAATCTGGGGACAGGTGTGGATAAAGAAATATGTCATCAATACATTGGTCTGTTACTAGGGAAATACTTGTTGCTCTTGAGAGTGGCTGCTGCGTTCCACCAAAGGCATCTGATGGGAGAAGACACGTCTGTTGAGGCCTGTGGCGAGGGTCTACTTTAGGGTTTGTTGCAGTCTGGATTTAGATACTCATGGCCTTTGCAACTGCATACCATCAAATATTATGAGATGAATCAACTCAGGAGGCAGTATTCTGACCTCCTTTATGTTCTGTGAATAAGTGTTGCTTTGATTTTTGGATATCTCAAACGTGATCACATTCTAAACTGCTAATTTGTTTTCGTGAAGAGGTTTTTAAAATCCTGGATTGATGGGTGATCCTTTCTATGTTGTCTCCACTATCTGCACCTATCTGCTATCTGTGAATGAGTGTTTATTGATAAAACAACTTACAGACCAGACCTTTAGAGCTGGGTGAGTCAGTCGTTCTGTACAACTTTATAGTTAATCTGTTGTGTTTGTTTTTTTCTCTTTATTGTGGCCTGGCTGTACAGCTTGAGTGCCTGGCTGTACAGAGAAGTCTGCGTTGTCAGCTCCATACCAGGAAATGCATTTGCATAATTAGCTGGGCTTCAGAACAATCAATCTTTCACAGCAAAAAAATGTTTTGTTTTACACACACACACAAAAAAAACATTGTCAACACTACTGCAGCAAAACAACTGTTACTCTGTTCTCAGAAGTGTCCTGAGTGTAACGTTTGTGTAACTGACCCTCACAACTCGGCGAGTGCAGAAGCCCACATGAAACCACAGGATATTAGAGCATGCTCCTTGGCAGGGATTGAGTGCCTCATGTTGTATTGTTTATATTAGGAGCTATTGTTTCTGAAGTGTGCGTATTCCAGTTGGGAGAGGTACAGGTTTTCCTTTCTCGCTACTAAAGCTGCGTTAGCCTCTCTTCAGATATTCTTGTTTGATTCCCTTATTTTGCCCTAGGTATCTTTCAACAGGTAATACAGGAGACAAAAGAAAAGATTAATAGTCAGGAAACTTCAGAATTTCTGTGAAGTTCTTGCTTCTGCATACTGTTATCTTGGTTGGTTTTATGTTTTGATACAGAATACTTAGAGTAAATTAACCCAACAGCTTGTATGGAAGATTCTTTAGCCTGCTGTCTCCCAAGAGTTGGCTGCACATGTTGGAGTTTGCAGTCAGGACACTGATAGTGTTTAAAGTATTCAGCTGGAGGATGCCAGGACTAATAGAATCCAGCTGTTGGGTTTAATGGCTTTTAAATTCAAAATTGGATTAAAAAAATTGTAGAATTTATCTGCTGTTTATTGACTGTTATTTAGGAAGAAAGCTGAACTGTTTCAATCTCTGACTTCTGCTGATGCAGAATTTTTTGTGATGTTTCTGTTTCAACATTATGACTTTAATATCTTTGGACAATAACAGAAAAGGAAGGTTTTTTGAACAGACAGGCCATGATAGTAAGACTTGCATCCAGAGTCACTTTAGGCTTTAAAATGAGTCTGCATTTGAACCAAGGCTAATGATTTGGCTTTGCATTACTCCTGTGAGATTTCAGACTCAAGTAAGGGTATTGTCCAATTTTCACATCTGAAATATATCAGAAAAGTATGTCTCTTCAGCCTTTTAAGTGAACTGCAACAATAACTTGGATTATGAATTTTGGATTTTAATTTTTCCTGCCATTGTTCAATTTTAAATGTGTTATGGTCTAGTTTGAGACTTTTTTTCCGAACAAATGGGTATAGACAAAGACACTTTGATTACTTTGCTTTTTTGCATCGTTGTTGGTAATTTATACTAACAAGGAAAAGGAAGAGAGCGAGCTTATGTTATCTTATGTTATTCCTCCTTTATTGTGCTTCTGGCTAATTTCCTAAATTCTCTGCTCGAAGCACTGTATCGTGTTTGCGGCAAGGAGGATGGGATGGGTACAGATAGCTGCATTTTCAAAGCACTGACCATTAATGTCTCTCATCCCTTTGTTAATACACGCAGGTGACAAAAGAACTTAAATGAAGGGATTCTTGCGGGGCATAAGGAGAAGTTTTCCTTCTTAAAAATGGTTCCTTGTGACTCAGTTGTTAATAATGAATTTTCCTTATTCCTCAGCTTCCATTTGAAATGGAAATCTATTACATCCAGCGTGTGATGCTCTACGTTGTGCCCATCTATCTGCTGCGGAAAGGAGGTAGGTTGGCACTTTGCCCTTTGTATATTGAATTGGTCCCTTCCAGTGGAACAAGATGTGCCTAACGGTTACCACAGATTTTTGCTCTTTTTCTTAGAATATGTATTACTCTTACTTGTTGTTACTTAACAGTTTCTGGTGGTATGTTGGAGTTCCATCCTGGGTAACAGTGTCAGGCACTGAATTAGGGGCATGAAAAGATGGTCTTTCACCCAAAGGGTTATGTTGTTTTCAAGACTTTTGCCTGCTTGGATGTTTCTCGGGAAGTACTGCACCTTAAACTGAGCTGAAAAGATCTCTTTTTATCATTAGATCCCAGGTAAATATTAATCAGTTAGTTAGATAATTTCTTGGAATTCTGAAGCTGTAATGAATTGTAGTGGCACTCATTAGTAAAACAGGCTAGCTTGCTTGCTACCTTCTCAAACAGTATTACTATCTTGCATCCATTTTACTGTAATATTGCAGTAAGTCTGGGAATCCTAAATCATTGCACTGACTGGGGTTTTTCTAATCGTCACCCCTTAGAAGGTAGTGTAGTATGTATTCATCTGGTGTGATGCTCTGTCCCCCTCTAGCGTCGATGTGCCCTCAGCCACATTATCTAGCAGAGCTGCATTGTTTCATGTAGGAAATAGAAGCTCGTAATATATAGTCCAGATGTTCAGAAGCTTCAACTGACAACCTAGGGGTGTGATGCCAAGCAGTGGGATGTAATTTAGCAAACGCTCAGAACAAACTTAGCCTGTTTCATTCTCGTGAATCTCTTGTATTTTACAGCAGCAGCCACTTACAATCCTTTGCGCTTACTACGCTATGTTTGTAACCCTCTTTTTGTTCTTGACTATTGAGTGAAGCTAAGTGTAAATGATCCAAAGAAAAAGTGAAGTACAGTAATTCAGAGATCGTTCTGTTTGTCTCTTATTAGTGAAATATGCCAGCCACATTTCGTTTTGATGCAACTTTGATAGCACCGCTTGCCAGAATTTAAAAGATATAGTAAAACAGAAGTTGTATAAACTCCTAATCATTACAGAAGGCAGAGAGGAAACAATAGTGTTTACAGCCATGCAGTGCATTGTAGGCAATGACAAATCAAACTCTTGTAATATTACCATATCACTTCTTTTGATGTCCTTGAAGTTCCCAAATAATGTATCATGTTGAGATATATATTTGCTTTGCTTTTACATTCGTCATTGGATGTTACCTGTGATCTTCCTTTGAATTTCAAAGTAAATGCTCTCCTGTTTTTTCTGTGCCTTTTATCTGGAGCTGATGGGACTGTATCTGTAGTTTGAAGGGCTTTGTGGTGTGCATTGTCTCCATCCTTTGCAGCCTAATGTGGTGGTCTAAATTTTTGCCCTTTATTAATTCCCAGGTATTTGCTGCCACCTAATGTTGACATGATAGTACTGAAATTTCAGACCCAAACTTTATTGGCTAAATGTATCAATTGGGATTGCCCTAGGCTATGTAACTAACTTTTCAATTTCTTACGCAGTTGGCTCCTAGTCACCTGACTGGCTGTAATACCTCATTAGCAAAACACACGTGAACTCTTGCAGTAAGTTATGGCTGATGCCACAGGTGACTAGATCTATGATTGCTGATGGAAAAACTACTCAGCTTAAAAATATTTGTTAATATTTTGTCATTTCAATAGCACCTCTGTTTAAAAGCACTTTGAGTAGATGATACCCTTTATCATATCTTGTGCAGCCTGCTCTATGAACATTGATCAGCTCTATATTTATTGATAGCAGCTCTATTCCTATATTTATGATAGAAAGTTCCATCAGTGAATCTAGAGATAATAATCTGGAGAAGTTACTGAAGTGTAGTAAAAATGGAAAAATGAAAAGGAATGGATAGGATGTGAAGAAGTATGCTACTTCAGTTTTACTGGAAGCCTATCGATATTACTGATTCCCTTAATAGGATCTCTATCACAATATTAATATTTCTCTCAAGTGAGTTGAGCAAAACACCTGAAGCAGAGATGGCTTGAGGCTTACTCTAGACAGAACTGCATGACTGAGTCTGTTGACATGCTAATCAAGTATCATCCTAATCATGCACACAGACTCAATTATGTGTTGAAGTGTTTCCTTTTGGACAGGAAACTGGGTGACAGTGAGGACGATAAATCCTTTTTTTCTCTTTCTTTTTGAATTCCCCATTATTCATTATAGTGGTGAAGACAGGACATGTTGCACTGGCAGAATCACCTTTGGTGTTCCCTCTCATCAGTTTGGGGGTTCCACCATGCTTAGGATCAAACTGCTGTACTAGAGACATGATCAGTGCTCAGGCTTCAGTGTTGCACAGTAAACTGACTGAGAGCTCAGTGCTCAAGGATATATTCCCCCATGGGAATAAAGATTTCTTCCCCTCTTCCTCTGTCTCCCTCCCCTTTGTACTGGCTGAATACAAATTTCCTTTCTTCCCCTTCTAACATGTTTCCTTTCCAAACGTGCATATGCATGTATGCATGCACATACCACTGAGACAAAACAAATGCACATGTACTGTGGTTCAGATCTTTCTCAACTGCACTACAAGGCTCTCAGGTGAAATAGATGGCGTGCAGATGTAACAGGTCAGCACAGAAGATTTTAACTCAATGCAGTTCCTACGTGAAGTAGGCCTGTAGTTGGCTGCTTTCCTGTTGGATGAATCTCACCTTGTATCACCTGTGAAGCTTGTCAAAAATTATACTCTAGAGCTGGGCAGGAAGCAGCATTCCTGAAAAAGCTCTAATCAGACTGCCCAGCTATAGGATAGATATAGAATTTTGGATATGGTCACTGTGTTTTGTTTTTTTTAATCCCCCTCAGGGAATGAGACCCTCTCTTCCCTTTCAAAAAAGTATGGATGCTTTTGTAGCTCCTGGACTGTATTACTGTGTGATCAGATGAGCGCTAGGATTGGCAAAAGGGAGGCACAATGAGTGAATTGCCAGGGTGGGGAGAAAAAGACAGGAGCCAGTGCAGCACTGATTTAGACCATGGAACCACCCCTTCACTGAAAACTCCTCAAACCACTTTCATCTGCAGTCACAACTAAGTTGGTCTTACGAAGCATACAAGTATGCTCAGATAAGTACACTGTATTTTGCTACTGGGATAGAGATTGCTGGAAGAAGGCTTAGGCAGCTGGGGAATTGTAATGTCTCAAACTGCCACCACTGTTTCAGGAGTGCGTTAACCTGACCTCCAGAGATCAAGGTACTAGAGACCTCCAGTGGTGTTCAGGAAAACTTTATTTTGCCTGCCATACACTTTCAACATAATGGAAAAAAAAATCTGGCTTACATTGCATCAACCTCAGAGGTCTAACCAGTTCTTGACTGTCTTGGTCCTTAAGCTAGTAAATCTATCAGTGGTCAGATTTTTGGATGGATTTGACAAGATCACATGTGCACTTGATTTCACAGCTTCAAATTATATTGAAATTTAATCAAAATGGCATTGTTATTTCCTAAGTGCTGTGAGCAAATGGTATCACTCCACAGGGGTATGGCCTAAGAGTTAATATGTGGCTACTCCTCAGCGGTAGAGTTCAGGTGATAATCTTTCTTACGGTTTGAGATCTCCAGCATAATTTAATGGAACAGAAAAGCATACTGGTGTTGGTTTTGGGGTTTTTTTTTCCCCCCTTTTTTCCCCCTTTTTTGGAGGGGGGCACTTTAAGGAGCAATCTGATGTATGAACAGATGTACCTGAAGGTCCAGGAATATCCTTTATGCTTAATCAGAGGCCTTTGTATCAGTGTCACTGCAGTGTCACACAGTGTCATCGTATGGTTCAGACATCTTAGACTGCAGGGGGAGCTAGGTCTCCAGCATCTTCTTTGTTAAAATGATGCTGATGCCAATTGATGCTGAACAAAGGATTGCCAGCTAAACACTTTTGATTACTATGGTAATTTGAAAATTACCATTTTAGGTCTCTGAAGCATTGCAACCCAAAATATTACTAATTTATAAATTTGTTGTCCCTTTCCTAGGTCACAGAAGTGAATCTGAACAACATGTTGTGCCCAGCCATTGCAGAGAAGAGAAGCCCTGGTATCGAATCTGGGCATCTGGACATCAGACTGTCATGACTATGACTCATGGGAAACTTGTAATCCTACTGTTCTACAGTGCTGTCCCCATCTTCAAATGTAGCATGGACTTGTTTGGATTCCCCACTAAGAAAACAGACTGAAATTTCTCCTCGGGGAATAGTACATACAGGAAGCAGAGACACCTAAACTCATACTGGAAAAGAAAGAGGAGGGATGAGAGGACTGTGTGTTTATACTTCTTCCCACAGTTTATTGCCTCAAAAACACCTCTGTAATCAAGTGAGTGTTTTTGCTTTTAACTGCTGTTTCTCACTGTTAATTGCCAATGGCAAAATTAGTGGCCTTATTCTGGAAATGGTTCGTGTTTTATACATTTTGTGTAGATTTAGAATCTTGCGAAGCCACCCTTTAAAATTAAGCCCAGGATCTGTCCACATTCCAGCAAAGAGAGTGTCAGTGCTACCTCATTTTATGACTTTTTTTTTTTCCTACTAAATATCAGTACACTTACATCCCAGGATAGGAAATAAAGCTGAATTATAACTCACCACTGGTAAGAACAGAGCGTATCTTGAAGTGCATCATCCTGGCTAACTCTCAGTGCTTGAATGTTGTTAAAATGGGTGTGCAAAATTCACAATTCAAATGCAGGCTGTCCACACTGTGGAGAGAGTAAACTGATTTGGTTGTATTTTGGACAGGGGAAAAAAATAAATCTCCACTTGCAACCAAAAGAAGAGTACTTTTCAACTACATTATGCTTCTATGGAAATACAAAAGAAGTATTAGTTTCTGTTAAATTCCATAAAGATTTTCACCAGCCTATTTTTTGAGAAGTTTAAATAAATAATTAGTAAGGACACTAGAACTAGCACAAGACTTCATGGGGGAAAAAGTCAGTTTAAAATAAATTTAGTCTCTCTTCGATGTTGATCTTTAGATTTTAAAGCCACACTTCCATTTCCTAGATAACAAAATTGACTATTTGACTTGTTCAAGGTCACGTGAATTCTTGTTGCAGAAGCAGATGATGAACCCAAATCTCCTGAATCCATATTAAGTCCTTCCTAACAGTGCTACTGAAATAATAAAGTTTAAACTGAAATATCCATTACCATGCTATTTCAACCCAAGAGCAAATATATAGCCTACTTGGATGACCCTGATCTGGAATGGTCTCAACTGTCTGGGGCATGAGCATTTCTGCGAATGAGATTAGTGCCAGACTGGCAGTTGGATTAAATTTTTTGAATGTGCTTAACATATAAGAACTGCCTGTGCTCCTTAGTGATAGAGAAATAGTGAAGCTCACCGCTACATATTGAAATTGATTTCCCATGTGAGCAGCAAATAGCTTGTGACAAACCCACCACAGGCCATTCAAACAACCACTCAGCTGGATCTCAATTTTCCTTTTTGTATGCCATTGTTAACAGACTGCGCTAAAGAAAGTAGTTCACACTGGTCTGTTAAACAGTCATCTGTTGAATAGCAGTACTGCAGAGTTATAAAATCTATAGTGATTATTTGTCTAATGAGAAATGCTCACAAAATATCCCAGGTATGAATTTAAAATTAGTATCCCAAACCACATGTGGGAATCCAGCTCCCTCTGAAATGTTTCTGTGCGGAGGTCATTGTTTCCTTTTTGTCCCTTGATGTCTGGATAATGACACTACTGAATATCATACTGTTGTTTTCAGGATTGTGAAGTCTAGCAAGTGAGGGGAATTTTCTATTATTTGGTGAGGTCAGTGTGGAGTGTGAGAGTCATTATATATATATTATATATTTATATATATATATATATATATATATATATATATATATATATATATATATATGTAAATTTTGCAAGGAAAAAAAAGAGGATGTTGTAGTGCAAGATTCTTAGCTGGAAGAACCTGAACAGCTCTCCTAAGTGTCTGCTGAAACACAATTCTCTGGCTAGATTGTTTGAGCTGAATACGAGAAACATGGGTTCAAAGCCAAACTATGCCATTGCTCTGCTTTGTAATCTTGGGCAGTTTACTTAATCTCTTAAAGACTGCGTTCTTCCTCCAGTCCTGTTTCATAGCTAGGATCACTTGTCTATTTTAGTGTTTTACATGTTGCCTAGTGAAACAATGTAGGCCTCTAAGTTGTCCCCCAGATATCAAGGTCTCTGAATTCTAGCTTTTCTGAATGTTCATCTCTTTAGTCTAGTGCCATCTGTTCTCAGGCTTTATACAATACTTCTGAAATAACATAAGTAAATGTCAACCGGGTGAGTTCAGGTGAATACAAATATGGTATAGCACTACTCTACCAGTTCCTGGGAGCTGTTTTAGAGAGCTTAACTTATTTAAATATTATTTTGTGTATTGCATCTAGGTTAAAAATGCACTTAAAATTGCAAAGACAACAGTGAAAAACGTTGCAAGTCAAATGACATTTTCTTTACAGCTAGGGAGGCAGCACAAAAAGTTTATGTATAGCTTGACCAGGTCACTTAAAGTTGGTACTTTGGTAATAGAGCTGTGGTCACTTAAACTCTGACACCAAGGCTACTTGCTTCCTCTCTTCCTATCTATAATGAAAAACCATATGCAAGGTGGTGTCATGTATCTGCCATCTTACTGATGTTTTCAGGTAGTGGAGTTTAACTAATACCATTGCTATTTAAGTGAAGCTTTCTGTACTGGTTTGTAAATAGGATACCCCTCAGTTCTTAGAGCATACTTGCTAAGTATGTTAGAAAGTATTAGACTAGTCTGAATTTTCTCCCTTTAACTATAGAGGACTCCATTATTCGTATCAACTTCACTTTTAAGTTTGGATTTTGCTTGTAGTTCAGACGCTTCCTCTGATCTTCATCCAGCCACTGGAAAAGAAATCCTATAAGCTGTCTTACGCTTTCACAGAAGCTCATATTTGTCATGGTTGCATCAAGCCACAGTTTGCTTACTAAAGCATGGTGTGCAATTGTATTTTGGGTAAAATTACAACAATGTTGTTGCTTATTAAAGTCACAGTGAGAGTGACATACGGGGTGCATATGCGCTGCTGTCATTCAAGTATACAACCAACTTCTTGCTCTCTGTTGACTAGGAACAGAGCCGCTATGTTATTTTCAGTGGATAAGGGATAGCTCTACTGCTTTAGAATGCAAAGTGTAGGTAGTTTTGGGAAGAATATTGTAACTTTCAGAAATTTCCATTTAAATTACATTGATTTTACTGTAGCTACCTGGCATGACAGCCAAAATTATAGAAAAATAAATGCAGAAAAGAATTGTAAAAGGGCAATAAGGATTGAGAAAGCAGTCCTCTGGTGATTTAAAAACAGAGAGCATGCATGACTAAATGGTGGTGTGGTGAAGCAGGTAAAAGGAGTTATTTTGCCTTTATCTTCATAAGATACTGTACATGGGCATACTCATACCAGCTTTAGTCTAGTGAGTACTGTCATAGCTACCTACACATGTACATAGTTATTCTCAGTCCCAATAGGCTTGTACAGCCTATGCTGAAGTCTATTGAATCTTTATGGTTATTGCTGAATGTGCTAGCTAGTGAAGGGTAATATCAGTATAGCCTGTCTCTGCTATAAGGCATCCTTTGAGTAATGAATATAACTGTCAACATTTGATAATATCTAACAGGGCAGAGAGCAGGCAAAGGCAGATAAAAATGACAGTATTTTTTTTTTTACAATTGTCTGAAAGTATACAACTTTTTACAGAGCCTGAGCACCATGACAGTGTGCATTTGTGTGTGTGTGTGTCCCCCTAGGTTATTAAAGTCATAAGGAAAGCAATATTTTTCCCCATATCTTATTAACATGTCTGCTAGTAAGACTTTGACAACTCTGTAAACTGTTTCTGTTCTCGCCATATGTTTGAATACTTAATTCTAAAAATAGCCTTGCATCTAAGGGTACTTTTATTAGAGTATTATTACTTCTTTGGTGAACTCTACATCATGTGACATTGTGTTTTTTCACTAAATTGCCAAAACTCGTTTTCAGGAGGAGAGCCCTGAAATACTGAGGCATCTGTGGTGTCTACTGAATATAAAATTAATTGCTTATACTGTATATTTGAGAGTATCTCCACAGCAATTTTCACTTAAGAGCACGGTCTGTCACTAATGGATTGACTACTTTATAAAGGTTTTCTGTTTCTATGCACTATCAGTGCAAATTACTTGAATAGATGTCAACCAACGATGAAATAGGAGGAAATGGCCATCAAGCTACACTCTAATGCAGCACTGTGCAGTAATTGCCACTGCCTGGGTTAGTTCTGTACATGCTAAAGTCATAGCTCCCATAACAAGCAGGTGTTTGAGTACAAAAATAACCTGATTTCGAAGACTCCATTGTATGCTGTTACAGTATTTTAGATACATTTAGTACTTCTGTGTTAGAAGGAAAAATTAGGTAAATGAGGTAAAAATCACTGGTGTTGGTGGAAAATAGGCAAGCTTACTGAGCTAATATATTGTACATTTTAATGTTGGAGCAGAAGGAGGGAAGAAACTGATCCGGATGCTGCAGGTAAGAAATAAGGCTGTCAAATATTAATTACTATAACAGGAGTCTCTAGGTTATCAGCTAAAACCAGATACCCCAACATCTAGAGGAGAAAAGAGGATTTTCCATGAGTGTTTGGACACAGTAATTCAGCTGAATACTAATGTATTCCTTTCTTTTCAAGGTGTCTACACTCCAGAACCACTCTCCAGTTTCTGGTGGGCTCTTCTGTCTACTGGGCTTATGTTTGTATACCATTTTAGCATCTTGCAGATTCTGGGATTGGTAAGTAAATGTGTGTTAATAAACAGATAGTTTGCAAGTACATTCAAAATAAAAACACTGACTAGTTTTTCAAAGTGTCCAGATTCACATGGATAAAATTACTTGAATACAAATTTTTAATCGCATGTCCTAATGGCCATTTGTACCTCATATTTCACAAGTAGTGGTAAAACCTTCCATAAATCAGCTATGCACCCATATAAATCCATCTCTTAAATGCACAACTGCATTCAGATCTGCTTTCCTTCTGAAAGCTGGCCAATTGATGCTGAACAAAGGATTGCCAGCTAAACACTTTTGATTACTATGGTAATTTGAAAATTACCATTTTAGGTCTCTGAAGCATTGCAACCCAAAATATTACTAATTTATAAATTTGTTGTCCCTTTCCTAGGTCACAGAAGTGAATCTGAACAACATGTTGTGCCCAGCCATTGCAGAGAAGAGAAGCCCTGGTATCGAATCTGGGCATCTGGACATCAGACTGTCATGACTATGACTCATGGGAAACTTGTAATCCTACTGTTCTACAGTGCTGTCCTCATCTTCAAATGTAGCATGGACTTGTTTGGATTCCCCACTAAGAAAACAGACTGAAATTTCTCCTCGGGGAACAGTACATACAGGAAGCAGAGACACCTAAACTCATACTGGAAAAGAAAGAGGAGGGATGAGAGGACTGTGTGTTTATACTTCTTCCCACAGTTTATTGCCTCAAAAACACCTCTGTAATCAAGTGAGTGTTTTTGCTTTTAACTGCTGTTTCTCACTGTTAATTGCCAATGGCAAAATTAGTGGCCTTATTCTGGAAATGGTTCGTGTTTTATACATTTTGTGTAGATTACAGTAGAATCTTGCGAAGCCACCCTTTAAAATTAAGCCCAGGATCTGTCCACATTCCAGCAAAGAGAGTGTCAGTGCTACCTCATTTTATGACTTTTTTTTTTTTTCCTACTAAATATCAGTACACTTACATCCCAGGATAGGAAATAAAGCTGAATTATAACTCACCACTGGTAAGAACAGAGCGTATCTTGAAGTGCATCATCCTGGCTAACTCTCAGTGCTTGAATGTTGTAAAATGGTCACAGTGAAGAAATGTACGCTGAATCTCCCAGTGACAAGTGTGAAACAATGAGGTTCTACTGTATTTTCATTAAGCTGGTTGAAAATATTGGAGAACAACAGTAACTTGTTACAACAATATTTGTAACAACAAAAATTGTAAACAAAAATTATGTTTTAACTGACTACTATATTTCTAAGCTGCTGCGGATGAATATCTGACTAGGTCCCATTGTATCTTAAAGCTTTGGAGATGTTTTTATTTGAGTGACTGGAAAAACATCAGGTTGAAACTATTTCAAAAAGCCATGTAACATCTAGGCTAAAATAGATATTTCGTCCACTGTTCTGACCTACCTCTGAACAAGATGGTTATTGACATTTAGCTTAGACTGGAGAGGGAGGGAGTAGAGATACAAAGTCCAATGTGAACATCAGATTTTTTTTTTTTTTAACTTACTAGCTTTTGAAACATTCCTGCTCTGTGCTCTACACTGACCTCAGCAGAGTGGTTAGTCAGGGAACAAAATTAAATTATTTTTTCTCTACAGCTCTAATATGCTCTGTATACTGATTTAAAAGTATAGGTATAAAATGGAGAGTTAAGTCAGTCCACCCTCTAATACAGAGGCAGTGTTCCAGTTTACTAGTATGGCTGCATTTATATTAAGAGATAGCACTAAATTTCTTGTTGACACTTTTTGGAGTAGAATGGGATGCAAGTAGACAGCATTATAAATAGTAAACTGTGTGTACCTCTTCAGATTTTCCAAGTCTAGAGGGAGAAATTGTTAGGCAGAGAGATGGGAAATCGTGACCTGTATATATTCAGATAGTTTGAAGTCCATTGTTTGTGCAGACTGTTGCTATTTCAGGGCTGCAGGAATTGTGTTGTACAGAAGTTTGTTGCAATTTATAGATTCTTTTCATTGTATTGTCATAGCTGTGACTTGTAAGATAAAACAAAACCATCATACCTTCTCCTCCAGCTCAGTCACCTGAAGATATATTCTGAAGTTAAGGCACAAACATGCATACCTCAAGAAGAAAAGCAAGAATGATAAGTGTGGGTTTTTTTCTTTCTCAAAACTTTCAT
>NW_026991374.1:2500-50000 GCF_036370855.1 Dromaius novaehollandiae | reverse complement strand
CTGTACCTGGAGATGTGGTTTTACACTGCACTAGTGCAGTGTACTATTGAAAAGGATGGTCCTGGCTTTTCCTGGTCAAATATTCATAATTGTTCTTTTGTCCCAATGTTAACGGTTAGGAAGACATTAGGACTCGACACGGTGCAGAACAGGAGTGGGACTGTGTGGCCAGACACAGACTATCCCTTTCAGCAGTGGCCCAAGTTTTAGAAATGTTTAAGCTGATTGTAAAAATCTCACTCTCCATCTTGGGATTGATTTGCTGTCCGCTGCCAGGAAAAAAAAAAAAAAATCATCTGCAGTGCTGATGGCTAGACTGTGCAGAGAAGTTTTTCTTAAGTAGTCAGAGGTGTGTGAACAGAGACCTCTATGTTTTTTAAAAAAAAAAAGAAAGAAAAAAAAAAGGAAAATAGGAGACACTTGCTAGTAAACAAAACTAGGATGATGAATTGATTACTCTGTTGGTGAAAGACAGTCTAAATTTAGACACTCTCCAAGCACATCCATACATGCAGCATTAGTAACTACAATAAAATTGTTTACTGATCAGTTTGTTAATGCAGACTGAGTAAGCAGCACTCCAAAGCACAAGAGGGCGCTAGTAAAACTTCTGCACCCACCATAATGTCTGGCACTAGCCAACGGACATTAAAATTATGGTGCCAAGGCTTTAGCTGTCCAGGACACGTGCAGTGCTACTTTTCAAGGGTTCAGACAGCGTGTGCAGTGTTTGAGCTCTGTCTATGTGTTCAGCGTTCTTCTATTTAAACACCAAAGAAGAAATTCCACTTTGTTGCCTTTGCAGGGTGCAAATTAACAGCTCTTGGTCATACTTACATAAATCAATGAAAGACCACAGTCTATGAGCACCTACCTATATTTGGTTCTGGTTCAGCTTCTTAGGGCTTGACAAACACTGCTAATAAGCAAAGCCCACCTGTGCTTAAGCAGGTGCTGCCTTGCTGAAGCTGGGAGACAGGAACAGGCGGTTCATTTGCACACCTTAAGATTATAGAGTACCTCAGTGTAGCAGTTCTATCCCTCTATCTCTGGCCTTAGTCAGGGTTTTGATATTTCTGTATATTGGATAATGTTTTGTAAAACCTAATTGTATTTCCTTTCAGAAACAGCTATTTGCAACTATTTAAACACTGTACTTTTATGTCCTAAGTCTTGTGTCTAAACTGCAGGCATTGGTTTCCTATACATTTATAGATAATGGAAAAATATAGATGGGCTGGGGTTTTTTTGCTGTTGCAATTGTTTCACTAGAGGCAGACTGTTATGAATTAAATTAGTCTTAGCAGTTAAAGCTCTGAAAAGGCCAAAAAATCAGGAAGAGGGCATATGTCAGCCCTTCTGCTGGTATGTGGAAGGTTTCAACAGGCAGACAGAGGTCAACCTTGATGTTTTCATATTTACAGTGACAAGATACATAACACATCTGTTGAGTTTTGTGATCTTGTACTCAGTGCTATTGCTCTAAATCTGTCTTGCAGCTTTTAATGTAACTTAGTTAAAGCCAAGGTGGTTTTAAAATTGATTTTATTTTTCTTCAGGGTAAATTTTGTACTTTTTAAAAAAATTATTTCTGCATTTACCAACCGAGTCATTCTCTCAATGCTGCAGAGGACGCAGCAGGCAGAACAGCGAGCATGCCCACCCACATCACTCTCGCCAGCCAACTGTGCCGGGGAGCTGGAGCTGCTCATGCACTGGGCTGAGGCACAAAGCTGTCTTTGGAAACTTGCAGTTCCAGTTGCCCAACTCTCTCATTCAAGCATCATGTTATCCAGGCACAGACTGGAATGGCAGGGGCAAGGATTGATGTGGGGGGCTGAACTGCCGCCTATGCTGTTAGTTCTGAATAATTTGTAAAAGTGTTCTACATTTTGTAAACTTTTTAATGTGCTAAAACTTGGTTATGAGGTAACATTTGCAAATAAGGGGTAATTTGTGTATTTGTTTTTGTATTTTGGTCCATTTTTTTGTTGTTGCACCCTAAGTCCAGCCAACTGGGCAAATAGTTGTTAAATCTTTATATTGAAACAAATAAATGCATTTTAAGGGATACTGTACAGTTTTGTTATTCTAGACCTACTAGGCACTGTGTGCGTCTTGCGTATGACTTCGTAAAACTAGGTAGGAAAACTGAACTTGGCTTTCCACTTCAATTTGTAATACTAACAGATTTCTAGGGGGCCTTGAATATTTGACAGCTAATCACCAATCAGATAAGAATATGGATTCTCCTCTAAGCTGTCTGTAATGCTCGTCTTGGTCTACTCTGCATGTAGCCATTCCTTTAAAAGAGAGCAACGATTATCAGCATTTCTGGATAGTCTAAGCATTCAAGCAGGACTTGTGCCTGTTATCTGGCAATCCCCACAAGAGAAACCTGAGTCTACCTTGCTGACAGATCCTTTAATCATTGCTTAAATACTTCCTGTCCATATCTTATGGATGAAAAGCACAGGAAACAGTATATGATGTCTCTCTGTACTCTCCTTCCACTTCATTATGATGTGACATTTGAAAATAAGGGGTAATTTGTGCACTTGTTTTTGTATTTGCCACAACTTTGGTAGAGAATGTTGTTTATTTCCTGTCCTGTTCTATGTCACTTCACTAGAACAACAGAGAATAGAACAGAACGTGTACTGAAGATTTCAGCCTAAAACTTTGTCCAGAAAACTACTCGAAGGTACTTGAACTGAAGTTCCATCTCTAATGCACTTCACAAATGTTTCTGGCAGTAATTAAAGGACCTTTAGGTATACTGCAAGTGTTGTGACCCAGTCCATCTCAGACCAGCAAGCATGTAATTGTGTAAGTTTCCTGGCAAATACCGTTCCTGGAAAGAGAAAATATTGAATATGCCCACCTTTCTGACTGGAGTTTATTATATGTGCGTTGCAGGAGGTTTTCACCAGTCTGGGAGCAGAATCAATACCACAGCTTCATTTCTCTAACAATGCTTAAAGCAGAATCATTATACTAGACTTCTGCCTAAGCATCAAGTGCTTTATGGAAACCTGAGCAATTTCTTTTTCACTTGCCACTGCTAGTTATTCTCTAAATCTCTCTGCAACTCTAATCATTAAGTCAGCCTTTCACTGTTTAATACCAACAATGTAGGTAAGTTGTCAGCTCTGAAGCATCCTTAATGCTCAGTGTTAGTTTCTTTTCAGTGTAATACTACATAGCAGGCTGAAGGAGCAAGAAGAGCAGGGAACTTTTGCTGGAAGTTTCACTAAGTATACACCTCAGTGAACTATGAGTTCTAGGTAGATGTTACCAATTTCAGACTAATGATACCAAATCTGTAAAATGCTAAAATGACAGTCTAAGCTATTTGCTTAAGTAGCTTTTTCCTGCAGAGTTAAATTTTATCTTCCACATAGAGGCTTCAAGCAAGTGGAGTAACATCTGTATCAATCCTCAACATCTGAAGATTACATGGATTTTTTAGTTATTTATTTTTTTAAGAATTTGCACCTATGGACAGGAGACACAAATCTTAGATTAGTCAAAGACAAAAACATGCGCAGGGGCACATTAAAATTTTCTGCTTTGTCTCAATAATTGTCTTACAGAGGGAGTACGTTCCCTTTCACTCATACTCAACAGAAAATGTCTCTCAGTGCAACAGACATTTAATTCAGGAAACACGGTTTTAGAAGTCAGTTTTCCCTCTGTCTTGGGAACTGTGTTTTGTCATCAGCACAGCTGGATGGGGGCTTTGCTGCCTCACAGGAGCACACGCCTTCCTCCCTCCTCAAACAAACATCCCTTCAGCATGAGCATAGCTGTCCACGCCGGGGGGAGGAGGATGGCCAAGCCTTCCTCCCCTCCTGCCAGGCACCCCAGGAAGCTCTGCCACCAAGCCAGAGTTACTATAGGGACACTGAAAACCAGTGCTGACAGTTACAGCTGTTGAACTAATGGTTCTGGTACGCTGTTCTCACTGGATCTCCTTCCCAAATAAAAACTTAAAAATGGCCATACTGCCTTAGACTAAAAGTTTTGGGGGAAGGGAAAAAATTTCCTTCCCTGGCCCACCATACATTGAAGGAACCCCGTAAGTTAACGAAAAATCCAAACGATCACTTTTTTTCTGTAAAATGGGGTCAACATTGTTATGGAAATTAGGCTTGTCGGCCACCATAACAGGGCCCGACCCTAGGTTGCCGCAGAAAAGTTCAGAGCCAAAACAAAACAAATTAAATAATTAAATTTTAATGACGCGTGTGCAATAATTACAGCTCAAGCTGGGTGCCTCCAAAGAGGGACCCTAACATAAACAAATCCTGGGCAATTACAGTTTTTTCAACTTACATTTCCCACCCCTCACGCGGTAGTTAGACCAATAGTAATTTTTTGGTCTGGGGTCTCCTGCTCCTCATTGGGTCTCATCGTCATTCTGAGGTAAGCTGTTTTTCTCCTTATTTTTGTTTTTTGCGGTCTCTGATGACGGTTGTACCTCTGTTTTTGTTGGGTCTTACTGTTGTGTCTCAAGGTCCTGAGGAGGAGGAGGAGGTGATTCTAAAGCATAACAATTATCACTGCCCCAGCAGTGAGCTAAGGCTTTGTCCCTCAAGGTCCTAATGCCCTGCACTGGTCTTATTTCAAAGCCTTGACACCCTCCCTTTCGGAGTGTGAGACGCAGGAATGCAGACCGCTTGTAACTTCCTTAGCTTCCTAGCTTGAACCAGCTCTGAGGCCCTTTTCTTACTGGACTAAGTAAAAGTTCATTATTTTATCTAAGTGCGGCCTAAGGCTTCAGCAAATTTAGCGCCTCATGCTAAGCAAGTTTCATAGAAGTTGTGCTAAGCGGCTACCTCTAGACAGTTTCGGTTCGCTATTCTTTAACAACATGACTAATGTACCCATTAGCTGGACACGACATGAAATAAATCGCTCATGGCAACGCAAACCTTGATATTCTTTAAAATTACACCTTCTACTATGAGATTAATATGAAGAAAGTATACTGAAATTATTTCCTTGAAGATATTATTTGACATAAATTTTGCTGCATGAATTCATTTTTCAACTTAGTACTATTTATCCTGTTGAATAATGTTCCTATTGTAGCGCGGGGAAGCGTATTGGTCACACCAGTGTAACTGGTTCTGCAACCAAGCTGCGTTCTATGAAAGTCAGAACCACTTCCACCTCTCAGAGAGGAAGAGGCCCAATGCTGGACATAATTCAGTGTTTAAAGTTAGACATAAAAAGTACAAAACTGGACCTGAAATGCTGATATAAGTTGGAGTGTTCAGTGACTCACTTCTGAATTAGACTGCAAGCTGCACCTGTCCAGTTTGTTCCTACAGTAGGCAAAATGAAAAGACTGAGTTAATCTCAGAGAAATATTCCTAACGTCATTAGCATCTAAAACACCAATTTCAAATGTTCCAATAAAAACAAACAAAAAAACTGACCAAGCCACACAATTAAGCAGAGAAACATAAAAAGAAATGGTGATTCTTTTTCCTTATTTTATTGGAAAAATGATTTAAAAGGTAATAACAATAGTGTTAAAACTACTACAATATCTTTCCACAGCCATATCTCACAGACCCACAGATAACCTTCTATATAATTATTTTTTGCTTTTTCCTCATTTTTATCTTTTAAGCCATACTTATATTAAAATGCCCATTTCAACAGTTTCTTCACACTAATAGCAATTAAATGTGGAAGGAAGGAGGATCTAGTTATAAAGGAAGGGGTTTCAGGTAATCTGTGATATTATTGTAATCAATCAAGTTGCTAAGGAAGGAAGGAAAAGAGAGAGGCCTTACAAGCTACTCCAGGTAGCTTTAAGCCTATTGTGTGTCACCGTTGCATTACAGATAACTCAGGATGCTGGTGAACAATTCAAAGTAGTTTTTTGGTAACATATAAAACACTAAAATAACTTAGAAACTAGATCCAAATATTTTGAAAAGAATCAACTTTGATATACAAAAACAGTCATAAGTTGTTACAAAAGTTTCAAACAAAAGTTTGTTTTCTCAGTGCGTTTATGTACCAGCGCAATTACTGGGTCCAGAGCAAAGAAAGAGGTTTTTATTCTTTACTTTTTCTTTAACAGTAATAAAAAATGAGGAAAACATAAATTTGTATGTAAAGAATCATCGCTGGTCTTAAGAATAAATGTAACCAGAAACCCTTAAATCTGAGAGGCACACTTTGGGTTTCCTTTTTTTCTATTTTTTTCTTTTTTTTCTTTTTTTTTCCAACATAAAAGGAAAGTCACCAGTTTATTTAAATGGAGTAGCTACTCAGACGCCCCAAATAAACTTAATTCAATTAACATCACTAGCAAAAATCAGTTAGAAACTGTACAAAAATAAAAAAGTTAATACATTTAATCCTGCAGGGATTTTGTAAGGACTGGAAGGCAGGCTTTAGGAGCAGCATTTGGGCATGGCTGGAGGCTTCTTTGGTTCGATCTAACACACACAAGAGATGTAACCTACTCCAGGCAACAATTTTAAAACCCCGCACATTTGAAGACAAGTAAGGAGGTCCATATACAAACGTCAGGGTGTGCCAGTGGATTGGACTGTCTCGATTAAACAGCAGTATATCTGAGGTCAGAACTCGAGCGTGCCCTCCCCCTGCCACCAGCAGCAGCGGGGCGGAGATGGTGGGACGTCAGTGCTACAGCAGTCGGGGCAGAAGGCGGCCGCTTGAAGCACGACTGAGCAGCAGCTTCACGTCAGCTCTAGGGGTTTGTCGTCTAACTCAGTTTACAGAGCATGGTTTTTAGGAACATTAAGCAAAAGAATTAAAAGAAAACCCTTTTAATGGAATAAGGCAAACTGATTAGTGCTCATTGGAAGTTAGCGTTCCAACTTAAAACAGTGAAACAGGCTACGTGGTTGTACCTTAACTTCTTATAAAGTACCCCAAATAATAAAAAAAAGTCTTTATCTAAAACCAGCGACGTATCTGAAAGGGCAATAAACATAATTACAAGGGAAGGCCATTTACGAAAGCGTTTCTTGATCAGCTTTAAGCAAACAGACCTATTCTGTCCCAGTGCATGTCACAGTGAACTGCACATTTTGTACAAATAAACCCACAATTACACAGAAAACATCTGTAGCATTCTCAGCACTTGCGTGCTGAGGAGGTAGGTGCCCTAGAAACACTGTAGACAGACTGATTATTCTAAGCATTTTTATAAAATATCATACAAATCTGATTGACCGTAGACTTTGTAACAGTTTTTTTAATTAGTGATACAAAACTCTGGTCCAGAAGGGTCTGGCATTAACTCATTTTAAAAGCACACCTTTACAGTTTGAACCATATTTTTAAGCAACGGCTACTGAGAGTTAGACAAAAATGCGTTGTGCATTATGCTGTGTACAAAAAGGAGACAAAACTATCCTTTTTTCCCCCCAAGCCACGGTGGGAAGTATTGCTGACCTCGTCCTTAAAAACCTGCAGGATTGTTTATTCATCAGTATAGCATTACTACACTGGTAAGAAATTCCGTATAACATCTGCATATATTGAAGATTTTTAAAAAAAATCTGATATGATTTTAGATCCGCATGACCAGTCACGTGACCTGCTTGAGGTTGATTAGCACCTTTCAATACATATATATTTTTATATATAATAGATCTTTTTAAAAAACTTCTAACAATGAGCTCATACAGAAGCATGAGCATGCTGTAACGAGATGACAGATAAAGATGGGGTTGGATGACTTCTTTTTGCAGCAGACAATATGATTCAGTTTGTGCTCAGTTTCACCTATAAGGGCAAAGAGGAGAGGCGGAAAAAAAACCAAAAACCAAAAAAAACCCCTCTGTCAGGTAGCCACTTGTTCACAATTTCCACTTGAAGATTAATCCATTTAAAAATGTTCCCCAAGTAGAAACACAACAGTATCATCCAAAATAGCCTCTATATAAACTTCTATTAATTTCTGCAGCGTCTGCCTGGCACCTCTTGGCTCCTGAATTTTCAGGCCCTCTGTTTATTTATAAATTAAGGCACCACAACTGAAAATGTTAATATTTGAACATCAGATGCTGTGGATGAAGGAATGCCGAAGACCTTCTATAAGAACCTCCATAAAAATTAAGTAGCAAAGCTAATCTCACATAAGGGATGAGCATAATTTATCCAAATCTCTTTTTGAAACACTGAAACATTTACAATTAGTCTGACATTTGTTACATCTTAACTCAATTTAGCTATTGGAATTCTGTTGTATGTATTTTTTACAAACCTTTGTTATTTGAAATAACTGTAATTTCTGCTTACTGCAGTTTACTCATCCGTATTAGGAAGGTCTTTTCTATAACAGATAGGATGTGTTATCCCCTAGAACATGCGCTGAACTATGACAGGTATTAGTGGGAGTTCTGCCCCCCCATGGCTGGGGGCGCCGGGCCCGCCTCTGAGCCGCGCTCCCTCACGGAGCCGAGATCCGCTCCCGCTGCCTGAGGTCCCGGGCCGCTGCTCTGAGGGCGCCGATCGCGGCGCGCGGACGAGGGGCCGTTGGGCGAGGGGGGCCGTTGGGCGAGGGGCCGCTCGGCGGCCGTCCGGCGTCCAATCAGCGGCCGTCCGGCGTCCAATCAGCGGCCGTCGGGTGCCCGGGCAGCGGCGGCTGGACGCGCAGGGCTGTCGCACGGCCCCGAGGGGCAGGGGGAGCAGGGCGCGCAGGCGGGGGAGGCCGAGGCCGAGGGCAGCGAGCCGAGGAGCCCGGCGCAGGACGGCGTGGGGGCCGGGTAAGGGGAGAGAGGCGGCCGCGGGGCGGGGCACGTGGGAGTGCCGGCCGAGGAGAAAGGCAGTCCTGTAACGCTCAGGCGGAGGAGAGTGAAGGGTGTTAACGGGGCTGGGAGGGTAACGGGTCTCGGGGCGAGCGGCTGGCACCGCCGTGCAGTGACCCCGTTCATCTGTAACTCCTCTCCCCTTGCAGGCTGTTGCTTGCAGTTACCGTCCTGGCGTCAAGAGGCAAACCCCCCAGTGTAGCCTTGTTGTGGGCTGCTGGCTTCTCCTGAAGCTCGGGAGGGAACAGAGGGGACGTCCTTGCATTTCATGTTTCGTCAGCCCGACAGCATTTTGGCTTTGATTCCATCTTGCTCCTACCTGTTCCTGGACAGTGACGGGGAGGAGAAGAGGCACTATCCCACCATGTCCCGTTACAGCCTCCATAATCTCCTGGACTGGCTGTACGGGGGGGTGGAGCCCAGCTTTGCTGGCAATGGAGGGCCAGAATGCGCTGCCTTTCTCTCCGGGCAGCAGCGTCTGCTGGAGAGCTTGGTCTTCCTCAGTGTGGGTTTTGTGGAGATCCTTCTGTCCCTGTGGAAGCTGAGGCAGCTGCACTGCAGGGAGCTGGAGGGTCATCTGCTACAGCAGCCCCAGGCTAAGCAGGAGAGCTTGGGCAAAAATCTGCTACTGGTGGCTCTCTGTCTCATCTTTGGGCTGGAGGTGGGGTTCAAGTTTGCTACCAAGACTGTCATTTACCTACTGAGTCCATGTCATGTGGTCACTATGATGGAGGTAAGGCCCATGTGTGGTTACCAGGAAGTTTGCTTTAGCTTTATACTTGCAAGGCAGTATTTTTATATAGTCAGTTGTGGACCAAAAGTGCATAACAAGGGTACAAATGTCAAGAATTGATATAAATTTTTAATAATGATTTAGTTTTTAATTGGCCAAACTGAAATCGATGAAGAAGCAAACGTCAAATGAAAATACTAATGTCAAACTTCCTGCTTGGAAAGGCAAAAGATTAGTTACCTTTACCTGATCATTGCTTCAAGAATAGAAAATGCTGTTTCCAGTGACAGTAGTGGTAAAATTTGCACCAAATTTAATGAAAGCAAGGCTGTTGCTAACAGGCTGATGTAGTTCACTGGTAACGTTTTCAGGTAAGTTTTTTTTCAGGGATGTGAATGTGTTTTGTGAAGTTGTTGAAGAAATGAATTACTCCTCGTGCAGAAAATTTTGATACTGGCTTTCTAATTTTAAAAGCTGAATGGTAAGGAGGCCAGTCTTACCTCTGTCACATTTATCTGTGGGATGAAATAAGTGGTCTGGCTGAATACCTGTGGGTACACTGTGTAACTTAATGACTTGTGTCTAGCTTGCAGATGCACTTTAATATACAGTTTGTGTAGCGGTTGGAATACTGGAAATGTTCATAAACAATTATTGAACTGTGATATCTAAACCTTATGAGCTCTATTTTCCAATGGTCCTGTACATGTACCTAGAAGTCACCTTCACTGAGAATGTAATTATTTTTGACATCTCCCAAACTCCTTTATAATTTTGTTTAATTTCTCTAATGCTCTAGCCTCAACACTGGACAATTTACAAAATTTAAGCTCAAGAATTAATAAAAGAATGTCAAAAAGACTTTCATAAAAGCTGCCATGATAAAAATATCTGTCTAATAGCAATAACAAATAAAAATCAAACCAATGTAGTTCTTACTCTCAGTCTCCCTTTGCAGAAGGCAAAGGATCAGGGGCAACTGATCTAGGCTGTATCAGATCAAGCCAGTTCTTACTTTCACTCCTGGAGAGCATTTTCTGAAAAAGGAATGGTAACATTGTTTTCTTGTAGTACCAGAGGTCTAAGGGAGATGGGTATCCATTTAAGAGGGGAAAACCAAGCTCTTTACAGAAATATGCAAGACATTTATAGCAATTAACTTGCTGTTCCAGAACTTAATTAGTAGGGTATGTAAATTGCTTAGCAGTGATGCAACGTTAGCTCATAGGACTATAGGACGCTTGCTGCCCATAAAGTAGTAACAATAGCTGTGCAATCAATTAGTCAATATTGGTAATGAAATGGAAAACATAAGTTAGGCAAGAGCTGTAGAAATATTTGAGAAATGAAAAGAAATGGAATGTGGCCATATTATTTTAACTCTTAATATTTACTGGAAGATTTTCCGATTAATTCTCTGGATTAGAAGGTAAGGTTAGATTACTGTTATGACAGATAAGTTTAGTTCCCCTGATATGGTATTATGATATTATGTTACAATAGTAATGTGATATTTATTATAGGTGTTCAGAAAAAGCTGGTATTTATGCATAAATCAGGGAGCTACTATTATTTAGCTCATTTATTAATGGTCTCCTCCGGGAAGACAGAGATTTACCTTTTGTAGCGAGGCATGGGCAACTCTTTTTAAATAATGTCTTTCAGACCACAGTTGCAAACCAGTTGTGGAGCATGTTTAAATCTATGCTAATAACTAATTGGAAATTAGTTATTATACAGCAGTTTATTCTGTGAAATTCAGAAGATGGTATGTCAGCAAAATGCAGAAGTTACGCCTCTTCATCTTTAAACAGCTGCCTTAGGTATAGGCAGGCCCATGTTTAATGTCGAGGATGAAAACAGTTGCAAAACAACAGCGTTCAACAGAGAAAACAAGTTAGATAACAAGACTGATGTCTTCCATCAGCAAGAAAAAATATATACGGTTGGAATCTTGTGAGTTTTGTTCTTCTGCTCTGAGTTTGCTCAAGGCAGCAGGTTGGCAATGAGATATATGAAAATACAATGTTACCATTTTCTTCTGTTCTTACAATTGTTTGTACATAATCCTGCTGCTGGGCCTAAACAATAGGATGAACAGTGGTAGGAGGTGAAGAGATGAAACGTGCTGCAACATTTGAGGTCACTGAAAGGGAAGCCAACAGTAGCTGTTGGTAAAGGTCTCTTCTTGCACTCGATTTCTATTTTCCTTTTCTAAGCTGAGACTATTTCATCTCAGAGCAACAAAGGCTCTGGGCTGTAAGCCAGAAATATTTGGAACTGAAAACTGCCCTCCAGTTTTGTCTGCATAAAAGCAAAAGTCCTGCTTTTGAATGACCTAAAAGTGAAATGAACTAACAAAATAAAATGAGACTTAAACCTTGCGGTGTATTTGAGTAGACAAAACTGCATAATATAATGGTTACTGAGTTGTGCAAATAAATGTGTTTTGTTCAGGTGTCTAATTTCTGCATATCACTTACGCCAACCAGTGTTCAAATCAAATCTCCTTCATAAGCAGGAAGAACTAGTTTAGATGTGTCATCAGAAGGCTAAAGTGTTGGTCAAACGAACATACTCGTTTAAACTACCAAAACAGTTCTCTTGGTTAATCAGATTCAGAGAGCTTGTTGCCATCCTGTCAGCTAGTTGAATCATCTAGAAATAATACAGTTTATTTCCACACCTGGACTTAGTTTAGGTTTCTTGCTTAACTTTTGGAGGAAGAATGACAATGTTGTTTTTTCACCTGTGATGTAAGTGCAGCATCATTTAAAAAAGGGTGGGGGGAACCGAAACTATTTGTTTCTTGATAAGCTGCTTTTTTTTTTTTTTTTTTTTTTGGATAAAGGTAGAATGGGAATTTTTGTAGTATCTTTGACAGCTATCCCACGGGGATGGAGGTGTATTTGTGCAGTGCAGTTATTTAGTTGGTGTGGTGTAGCAGGAGAAATGGCCTCTATAGAAAGTAAGAATTCTGTTATAGCTTGACTTTTTTTTTTTTTTTTTTTAAGTTCTTTCTCTACGTGGAGTGCTCTTACTGAAGATGATTTGAATACCTCTTAAAGAAAAAAAAAAAGAGAAAAACAGTTATTAAGACTGAGTATGTGATTGGACCAATGATACTGCTGTAAACCTGGCATGAAAGGGTATGCTAAAGGGGACACATTTTAAGACCAGTAGTGTATTGCAATCCTGTTTTTCCTTGTATAGCAGGAAAAGATTTACCATATGTATAGAACATACCTTTGGCTGGAATAGACTGTCCTAAATGCAAAATTTATGTCCTTAAGAAAATGCTTTTTAGGAAATAGTCACACATTGCTGGATGGTTCTATCAAACAATGATCTTTTTAGGCAAAGGGAACTAAATTAAAGGGAAAGTGGGGGGGGGGAAGACAAGGGGAAGAAATGTCTAAAATATAGGGGAGTTGAGTTTCACGCAGTGATCTTGATCTTAGAGCTGAACTTTGTATAATTAAAATCACTGCTAAGTACATCTGTAATTTGATAAATAATAAATCCTATGTTCACTATTTCCAGTTTTAGCTTCTTTAGAGACCTGGAGCCTTCCTGTCCTCTGTAAGAGGCTACTGTGTTTTTTAGAAACAATGGGCTGTTTTTAGAACGTACGTAATAAATATAGCTTGACTGAGTCTGCATCATTTGGGAATCTGTCCCAGCGTATAATTCATTAATTCTCTCTCTCTCCCTCCCCCTCCCCCTTCCTTCCCTCCCCCCCCCCCCCCCAATTTTTTAAACATTGGAAAAAATCTGATTAGGTGGTCAAATGTGATTTTTAGGTGTGATTGTAAATTTAATTTTCATACACTGCTCCTAAATATCTTTTAATATTTGGAAGAGTCCAGTGTGTGTGTTTTTTATATTCTCTCTCTTCAAAACCTTGAATTAAAAATCTAGGGTCATTTGTAGCCTGTTGTTTGATAGTGGGTATGAAGAACGTTTGATTACATAAATTCAGTAAATATTTATAGAAATGACACTAAATAATGGCAACAACTGTATTGGGTAATGTGAGCAATAGCCTGCATGTAAAAGTTTAATGAGTTATGCAATTTTTAAAGGGCAGCAGTATTCTAAAGCAAAGCTATTTTTTACAGAGTTTCATTCACTGCTGCATGTATTATGATTCTTGGGGAAGATATAGAGGAGTGAAGGCAAAATTTCCTATGACAATGTAAGCTCTCCAAAATGTAAGGAGATATATATGAGCATATATATGGAGCATAGTATACCTTACAGCTTATTCCCAAATCAGTACATTTAGCAGCTGTGTGAGCCTGTTGTAGCAAGGTCAACAATCCTTTCAGTGGTCTGAAATATTATCTGGTAGACATGAAATCCTTCATTTAAACTTAAGTGGAAGATGTGCATAATCGCAGCTCATAAACATCAGATGATGAAGCATGCTGCTTGTCTTCAGCATAAAACAAGTCTTTCTTTCTCTAACTGCAAATTAACTTGCAATACTTCCTCTTAAAGCTGATTCCTGGAAAGGAAAATCATCATAGTGTGTGGTGAAAAAGGGCAGATAGAGAACAACTGAAGCACCGAGAGCACCAGTATTTCTTGGCGGCAAGGCTTATTTCTTGCCAAAGGGTGTATTTCACTGCTAGAAGGATGGCAGTAGTTCAAGGGGCACAGGTATGTTGTGTCATGTCATGTCATGTGGTAAGGGTTTGTATTTATTCAGATTGACAAGTAATTAGTGCCAAGTGAATTTAGTTGTTTATACTTTAATACTTTGGTAGTTAGTGAAATGCCAACTTAAATTACCAGGAATATGGTGCTATATGCCTTGGGGTTTTTTTGGATTATGTCACTGTTCCGGTTTCTTTGGCTAACATGATGTTCTGTAATAAAAACAACTATTACATATGTATCATCCTGATGTTTTTAAAGATTGCCTCTTGCTCCAGAAGTACTTAGTATGGTACATGGTGTTAATTTTTTAACATAATCAAAAATCATCTCCAAATACCTTATTAGTGAGACTGAGAAGAACAGTACGAATCTCTGGGTAATCACAGGGTAATCTCTGGGTAATCCTGCAGCTTGGAAAAATAGAAACTTATTGCATTCTAGCTTCTCTATCAAGCCAAAAACTTAAATTCTCTTAATTCTCTCAGCTAAACCCTCTTAATTCTATCAGCTTCTGATGTTATATATAAAGCAGGAGTATTCTTGATTGAGCTCATTAATAAAGCGTTTTTATGCAAAAGAAGGACTAACCTATAACTCTGAAGTCCAGGGAAATAAATGTAATAAGCCAATCACTGAAGATGTAGTGGTTAGTGATTATCTCCAAAATATAATTCTCTTTGCCAATATGGAAAACAAATTATGGATTTTTGACTAGAAAACGTTGGTGGGACTGCAGGTGACTCGTATTTTACTCGGATATAGGGCTCTGCAGCGAGTGCTCAGAAAACTGGGAGAAAAACATTTCTGTTCTTCAGTACTTTGTCCACCTGAAGAAATTACAGAAGGTATAGATAGATGCAGTATTGTGAAAGGACTGAGAGTAGTTGAAACTCAGCTTTGTGGACAAACTGCAAAGGCAAGTATGGATGGTATGTGTTTTAAGGTATGATGTACATGACCATTAAAAGACTAAAAATTTTTAGAGAACAAATCTAGGAAAAAAAAGCCTTTTCCATACGGTATTGTAGCAGCTATGAGGTAGAAGATAAGTCATGTATCAAGCTAAGTTTATAGTTGTTTGCATAATTCTTCCTTCATAACAGAACTTAATTCAGTTTGGACTGATCCCTTATACGTATGGTAATTGTGAATGTCGGTGACTGTACTTTTCCTGAGAATTAATTGAAATCCTATGATCTAAGATAGTTGCTCTCTGGGTAAAAAATTAAAAATAATTTTATACAGTCATCTTCTAAGTTGTGCTCAAGAAAAAAAATCAGTGTGCTTAAGACTCGTTTTATTATCATAATTATCCTGACATACTCAAAAGGTACTATTTTGAAACTTACTTTTCAAATCCTACTAGAATAACATCAGCTGTTTTTATTTCATCTTTTAAATTAGCTCTGTAAACTCCAAAAAACAGTGTAGACTGGTTTCTTTCATATCTATATTTTGTGTTTGATGGCACTCTTTAATGGAAACCTTTTTCATGTGCAATGCCATTTTGACCTTTTTTTATTATTATTATTTTAGGCTTTGGGAGGCACTTACAAGGTGTCTCTGCCCTGCCTGGACATCAGTTTGGACAAAAGCTATGGGAAGTTAATTATCTGAAAGTTGATCTTGCAGTCTATCAAATTTGGTTGCCATTGGCCAACAGGATCAAAAGGTAGTAAAGGCAGAATGCTTGTATCTGTACAGGCGATGAACATAATATTCTATTTTTAGGAGGGAAAAAAAGAGTCTAAATGAAATTGAATAAAGTCAAAGAACTTTTTGTAAAACAAAGTCTAGAAGAGGTAGCCCAATAAAACAAGGAAAATATAAGATTATGCAGAGTCTTCAATAAAACTACCAATAAACTCCCAAATAACCTTCATCTTCCCAAATCATTGTCCACTATCTGCATATCTTTGCCAAAACATCTATTGAGGCTGAAGATGCAATCATCCCCCTGTATTGGCCAGGAAAGAAAAGCTAGAAACATTCAGTATACCATTCAGGTTTTAATCTACAGAATAGCCCACAAGAAAGTTAATTTTAATGTTTGTAACAATGTATGATTTTTTTTCCCCCCTAAAATATCAATAATTTACTTTTTTGTGATATTAGGCGACATTATTTTGCTTTTAGAACAGAGGAACAGGAAGGTTGAAACTGAAGTGTCCATTATTGGGGGCAGGGGGAAATAAAGGAGGAGAGAGGAAGATTATATGATCAAGTTACTGAAGACTTGAGTTTTAACGCCTCGATGAATTAAGGTCTTTTAATTCTACAATTGTCTTCATTTTAGCATTTTATTTTTTTCAGCTTCCCTGATCTTTTAACATTGTTTCCTTAATGTCTTCATGCTTTGTTGCTGTGGCAGATTCCCTGAAAAGCAGTTTAGTTTTTTGGAGGGAATATTAGTAAATTTATCCTTGTAACATGTCAAATATGAAAGAGCTGCATATCTTAGGAAATGGTATATAAACAAGGTTTTTTTCAGAATGTGCTTTTTTTGTCTACTGAAGGAATAAATGTATATGGTCCTTAAACTGTTTCATCAGCACAACTGAGGGATTGGTGAACTGTGACAATAAAAAGGTATTAGTGACTTGAGGCAGAGTAGAGCAAGAATATGCTAAAATGGTTTTGCTTCTGTAGGAAGCTGTGATATGAAACTTCATGCTTTGCATATGTAACAAAAGTGAATAGATATGAATATGCATATGAAAATCTTATTGGGAACATGTGAGCTTTCACGGAATCATTGACAGATGTAAATGCAAGTTAAACCTGTAGTATTTTATTAGGAAGTTGGAGACTTGAATATTATTTTTCTAGTCAGCATTTTTTTTCTTCTCCCCCAGATTAGTTTCTTATTGTCACCTTTTGCTAACAGCATTAAGCTAGGAGTGGGGAAGGAAGTAACCCACTACTAGTGAAGGCCTAGTGCAGATGGTGATTAGAGGAAAAGGAAGAAAAATAGCCTCAGTGCACTTTTTTTCCCTCTGAACTATACCTAAGATGTCATTACTAATGCTGCTGTGATACACATAGGAAGACCTGAGTCCTATGTTAATAATTAATCCTAAAATACGAGAAGTCTAGAAAATCTTTCACCTAGGACTATATAATGGAAGAAACGGAGTACAGGTTCTTCTGATAAACAAGCTAAGCCTATGTAAGGGGAGACTAACCTAGAATGTCCCAATGAATATATATATATTTACAAGACATTACTTAGTCTTTAGAGTAGAAGATGGAAATTGTTCAGCTTGCTACACCTCTCTCATCCCCAGGTTGAAACTGGGAGGTTGGAAGGAGGGGCAGGCAGCTTCAGATGTTCCCAGAGTCTGTTTTGTGTAACACAGGAACCACTTTTTACTGTAGTGTTATGTAATGCTTTGCCAGCAATGTTGCTTTGAATTGTGAGTACTCTTAACAATAGATTAACAGTTCCACAGGACAAATTAATTAATCCCTGAATCCATCTGACAGCTGCAGAAAGGCAACTGTGCTTCTTATGCTGAGAGGTTAAGTACGTTTTAATTGTTGCTGTATAGCAAGGAGAATGTAACAATCTCTTAGTGTCCGTTCTCTTTTCAGATTTGGCATTCTAAAAGATCTTAACCTTATCTCCTGATTTGTCAAACTGTATTTATGAGTTTTAAAGAGTTGCTTTTTAGTAGGCACACAGATGGCTTCTAAATGATATGGCTGCTTTGTGCTGAATTGATAATTAATAAAAATGATCAACATCTAATTTACAGCCTTGATTCGGTATCGAGGTTTATGGTGGAGTTATTAAAGCATATTACTTTCTGATAAGAAATAATAGGTTGATTGTTTTGAACTTATTTTAAAAATGAATTCTAGACTTAACAAAATCTTCTTCACCTTTTAAATTATCCAGCTGCTTGAATGTTCCTTGCCTTATGTTTTATCATTGTAGGGGGGAAATGGATATTTTTCACGTTTACAGTGAAAGCCAATGTACTGTAACCTTTTAAACATACCTTTTAATCTCTTTTGCTCTAGAGGGTACTTTGATACACCTAAGAAAGAGTAAAGGCTTTTATTTAGGTAGAGATTGAGCAGAGGGTTACCCTCCTCCTCCCCTCCCCCCTTTTTTCTCTTTTTCTTTAATTCATTCCAGAATTTGGTCATGGATTTTTCATATTGCTCTGAATGTTGCAAGTAGCAATTAAAAGCTAACCTCTTCATTTCAAAATAGTGTATTAAAACAATCAATTTATGACCTGGTTAATTGAGCATGACTGGAGTGTTTGAAAAGAAAGATACATTTCCAGTCTGCTGCGGCTGCAACCAGGCACTAAATCAAACAGATGGCTCACAGAGACAGGCAAGCTGCTGTTATTAAAGGTAAATGAAATCTTCTGTGCTGCATTTATGAGACATGAGAGTTTTACCTGTAGCATGCTCAGGCAACTTTTGCCAGAAACAACTTTCCTTGGACTTCTGTAAACATTCCTATCTATGTGATGGGTGCTACTTTGTCTGAAGCTTAATCTGGAATAGTTAGTTGCGTGACTTGTTCTTTCCTTCCCCTTCTGCCTTTTTGATCATCTTCTTTTGCCGTTAGTTTATTTCTGATCAAGCAAAATCATCTTTCTGCATATCTGTCTCTCAGTAGGACAAAGATTAGTAGAAGACAAGTGTTTCATGACAAGTTTTGACTATACTCTCTCCCTCAATTCACCAACTCAAAAATAATGTCATTAAAATACTTCTAAAGGGAGCTTTAGGTGTAATATTTTGAAGAGTGTTGGAATATTTTGGAATCCAAAACTGGAGAGGCAGCCAAGTAATAGAAAAAACCCCAGCTCTCCTTACTCATAGTGCACATGGAGTGGCACAGTAACATTAAATAAATTGGAAGGTATCCAGGCCTAGATATTTGAACAGATATTTTACTTCAGTTCAGATACATTATTGCTATTATACTCTTTAGTTGCATCCTTTTCAAATGAAAGATTGTGCTTCCCTTTTGAGAACAGCTCTTGGGATTTTTAGTAGTCTTGCTTTCTGAAATGCTGATTAGTCAAACTAGTGGTGGAATGTGGCTTTATCAAATGTCAAAGAAGCGAGGAACCATTAGACAAACAGACAAATGGGAAAATTTGTGGCTGACATGAGAAATGATTTTTGAAATGGCAGTGTTCTCATAAACCTTTTGGAGCTTGTAAAACAAATCTATACCTTCTCATCAGTATCTGAGAATTCTTCTAGACTTGACTCCAGCATGTATCATAGCCTTTCATTTTAGAGATTTAATCAGCTGTTTTTAGGATCTCAATTGTAGGCTAGTCATGCCTTATAATGGCAAGATGGGGAAAATGCTAGCAATCTTCCTAACGTAGTAAATTTTAGCTACTATAGGTAGTAGCCTGGTAACATATCAGGACATTTACATCTTGAAGTTTGAGTTTCTCTCAACATCTGAGCATGTTGGATTTGTAATAATGCCATTTAGGAAAATCTGCTTGCATCAGGGACTTTTTTTTTTCCCCCCTCCACCAAAAGTGATTGATAGCAAATGTACTTAAGAGGCACTGCTGGATTAAAAAAACAAACAACCCTCCCCCTCACCCAATCCCTTTCCTTTCTTACCATGTCCAATCTAGCAGTACAGTTAAATGGAAAATGGAAAACTCCATGTGTCTGACTGTGTTCTTTACCTCTTTCCAACTCATACGGGTGCACATGCACATTGCTGAAGTCTAGATTTGCAAATTGTGAAAGACTGTTTAAATAAAATTATTTCCATATGAACTGGAAAAATCAAATAATGGAAACCTCGAATATCTCAAAACTGATCTGGTAATTGCAGCGTAAGTAATGCTTTAAAGTGCAAGAAGTGAAAATACTATTAGGGGTTACCATAGTGCATGCAGATTAGAAAATTAATTTGTCTTAAGTGAGCTGTCAGGTTAATGTTAACATAGTTCATTGTGGTTTCATAAAGTTGCAGTCTTTTGTGAATTTTAGGTGTTTGTTCCAACATTAAATTTGTTCACACTTTGGAGATGTGGGTGCATTTTAATATTTTTGCCATTAGGAAAACTGATATAATCAATAAAAGCCCCCAAACTTGCTGCAAAATACCACTTTATTTCAGTGGATATCTAGCCTTTTTTCCATGCATGTTATTTTTGACTTTTACCTAGAGACATTACTGCAATGTCAAGGAGTAATTTTTTTGTAAATTCTGACTTCTAAAAATGCATTTATAAAAAAAAAAAAAAAAAAGAATTACCTGTTTTCCCCAGTTCCTTATTCCCTCTGAGTGGTTATGCTTGCTTCCGGTGATTAAAAGGGAAGGAGCTTAACAGGAATTTGTGGAGGGCAAATGTAATACTTTGTGATATCTACGTATTGCTATCTTCTCGATCCTGCCAGGAAATTAAAGGTAGGGAAGGCATACTTTGCAGAATATTCCTTTTGGACTAGCTGACAAATGAAGAGTTGGCATACATTACCATAGGAATAGTGAAGACTGCCTTTTCTCTCTCTGTGTTTTTTGCATGGGAGGAGAGGACTGATACACAAGGGAGAGAAATGTTCCATTGACCTCACTTAACAGTGGTGTGAATCCTAATAGACTTTGCTGTGCTCACTTCTTAGAGAGAACAGTGCGTCTAAGTCCAAAGGAAGAAACATTTTGCTCTAGGTCATAATGTTTCTATCTTTTGATCCCTGTGCAGCTCTGTAGTCTCTCACATGATCCTGTCTGTCACTACAGAAGTTCTCCTCGATAAATTCATGCAATATTACCTTGATAAGGTCTTCAGAATAGTCCTTTTACATACAGGCTCTACTACCTACCACAGTAATGCAGATGACTAATAAATTAGATTTAAGAAAATAATGATCGCTGCTGTTTAAGGAGCTCAGACATGATATTTCTTGGAAACTCCATCAAATACTGAATGATTGGATCACATACATGTTCACTCTATACAATTTTTAAGCATATTAATGCAGGGGGGGAAATATCCTTTTCCTTCTTTGCAGTCTGTCCCAGAGCTGCAGATATCACTTGGAGCTTTCTCTTCTTTCTCAGTGCATGGTTCAAGAAATGCATTATGGAACAGGCTGATTCTCAACCCAGTCCTGGGTTGGTTCAATGCAACCATGAGTTTAGTCTCTTTCAGGTCTCCTCTCAGTAGACGAATAGCTAAGCAGTGCAATCCTCTCCCTTACAGTCTCCAACTTCTAACAGCCCTGGTGACCCATCATGTGTTCTGGTGTGACCTTTGTATTTGGGCTTGTGCAGAGGGAGTGCTGCTCATGCAGTTCTTCGTGCCAGAAATATTTCCCATGGGGATGGACGGTACTTATGGTCTTGCAGAGCAACTAGGAATTTGACTGACTTTCTGACTTCTGTTTTCTTCTGGGTCCTCAGGCTTGAAGTGAAGTTCTGTTTGCAGATTTACCAGTGTTTTGAATTTCTTTGTAGTTTATTACTTGAAAAGAATCTCAGAATCTCCTGGTCCTGTGCTGGTGAAAGATTGAAATGCTGCTTTCTGTCTCTCAAGCATCCTGACTCACAGTGCTGTGCCCACGTAAGGAAACGCACAGATAACAAGTCCTAAGACCACCCATGATTTTGTATCCTCTCTTTCTCTCGCTCCCCTCAGCCCAAAATCTTTTTCAGGTCGAAGATGCTTGATGTGTTAAATTGATCCATGTATGGAAGCTATTCAATACATTTTGATCATTCTTGTTGACTTCTGTAACCCTTTCCCAAATCTGCTGTCTTTTGGGTGGGTGGTGTGTGTGTAAAAGTGAGAGGGAAGGGAATGACCAAAACTGTGCCCAGAATTCAGCAGGTCAGACAATGAATATTTTATAGCTTATTTTTCCTCTCTCAAATGTTACTTTGTACATTTTGGGCTTCCAGTTAATTCTTTTGTCCTTCTTTTCCTTTGTAACACGTGAAAATATAATGGGTAAAATGAGGAGGGATATTGCGGTTGTTTCTTAGCTTTTTTCTAAATTGAAAGTTTAGCTGTTCTGCCTTGAATGTACGCAATGATGATCAGATAAAAACGTGTGTGGAAGAGCCTCCTTCAGTGTACTTTAAAATATATGTTGTCTCGTGTCTGCAACGTGCCAGCTAGGATGGGGGCTATTATCTCTGCTAGTCTGAGCAAGTAAAACCTTCAGAGTTTTACCAGGAACACAGAAGCTGGGTACTCTTCACAGCCATGTCACTAACTTTATATGATATTGTTCAGTTTATAAGACTTAGCTGTTTCCTACCTCAAGGCTAAGGACTGCGTTTCCAGTATGACAGTGAAATGTAATATTATTATGGAATGAGTATGTGAACACTCAGTACGTTAGAGCTTATGAGCGTGTCTGCTGTGAACTAGGTATTTTCAGGCTGCTAATTACTATGTGAGCTGAATGATGGTGCTCTCTAACATTTAAATCTACTCTGTGAAATAATCCTCTGTAAATCTGCTACAAAGGGTCTGTAAAACATTCCTTTTAAGAGGTTGTGAGGTTTATTTATCATGGAAAGTAGGTATTTAGAGAGAAAGTGCTTGATATTAAATTGCTAAAGCTGAAACATTTGAAGATCTGTTTCACTATCTTAAAGTTTTAACATAAACATGCCAGTTAAATTCCCTGCTATCCTTCCCAAAAATGAAAGACAAACACATTTTTCTGAAAGATCCCTCATAACAGAGGGACTTGCATGCTCAAAAATATTTAATATTTCTTTTGCCATCACAAATCCGGAAACTGTGTTTGTTGCTGTAGAGCTGACCTGAAAATGAGCAGCTGTGAATCCTGTTCTCTTCTTTGCCTGTCTCTGAGGCAGTAAAGTATTTTGGATTAGGTTGATGAGTTCATCTCAATCTTTGTAACTATTATGACCATACTTTTTTAATACTTGCTACTGTTTCACCTCAATGGTGAGATTCAGCAGGTACATTAAGATTCAGCTGCTACATAGAGTTGTACCCTAGTTTTTCCTCTGCCGTTCAGTAGTTGGAACGCTCTGCAGTGTGTCAGAAAAGTGAATGACTGGTGTGATTAAGACACATTTCTCTGTGTACACAGAGAAAAGCATTTCAGTTTGTTTTTGTTTTTTTTTAAGATGTAGGAAATAAAAAGAAAAAAATGAAATCTGTACTGGAGGAATAGAATTTTCTTCATTTAAGTATGAACAGTACTTCAAATGAATGTAAGGAAATCATAAGATACCTGAATTTAAAGGTTCAAATGAACTAGTGGGACTCTAAATGCCGTCTCTCCTTCTGTTAACATATATCATGGAATGTTTAAAAAGTTGGACTTTTTGAATATATACTTTGAATATATACAAATAGCATGGGAAAAAACAGGTATTATAAGAGACCACAGAAGGGAAAATTTTATGGTCCACGACAGAAGGGATATAGTCCACAGTTGATGAAACTTTAATTGAGTTAGTAGACAGAGTCTGTTGCAAAAATATCAAATGACAGAATGATGAAATGTAATTAGTAAGTGTTGGACACTTTTCCCAGAAGCCATATGGGCCTTAATGTGTAAGGTGATACACAGACCTCACATAAGATTTTGTGGGTTTTTTGTTTTTTCCTTAGCAAAGAAAGCATCCACTAGCAGATTGTCATCATGCATCCATTGTGTTCACTTACTCTTTAACCTTCCTTGATGAGTAGAAATGGCTTGCTTTTTAAATACAAGACTTGAAAGAAACTCTGATTGGCTTTTAGGAGCATTCACTAAGCAAATGTCTTGAGGTTCTTTAAATTAATTGATGCCTTTTTCTTGCTGTGCCTCTATTAGAGTTCTGTATGACTAAGGAAAAAGATTTTTTTTCCTGTGAGTGTATGTGTACATTCTAAACTGTTATTGAGACTGACGGACTTGAATTAAAACATACAAGTAATTTGATTAGAGAAATAAATGGCTGTATATTAGGAACCTGCACTGGAAATAAAATATTTGAAATGTGCGCATCTATTCATATGGTAATAACAGGCCCTTTCAGGCACAAGGGCTGAATAGAATGATGCAGCCTTCAACCTTTCGATTGTTGCTATAGCAAGTACATTGCCTGCTAGTAATTAATTTGAACATCCATCAGTTACCTGGCCAGGTAGGCCCTGTAGCACTTCAAAGAAATAGGTTTGTTCAGTTTATCCAACTTGTCCCCAAAGTGGACATGTTCTTCAAATATTCTCACTTGGAGTGATTTAATGAGTTGACTAGTAGCTTGGCAGTGAAATAATCTATTGTGCACTTATTTTAGAAACAACAGAAAAAAGCATGATCCATTTTTTACTGAAATACTTTCTCTCAGAGAGCAGACCAAACTAGGAAGGAATTCTTCTGCCCCCCCCAACCCCCCATAGTGGACAATATTTTTTTAAAAAAAAGGGGGGGTAGGGGGTTAACACTGAACACTTGCACAGTTTTTTCTTTTTATCCAGAGTAAAACTTGCTGATATGAAGTGTTTTAAGTTGCTGTGAAAGTTAGATGGGAGATTGTTGCTAATCAACAATATTTTATTACATAAGGATTTAAACCAGGTCGTATTTATGGTAGGAGTTTGGCCTGCGAAGAGAAACAAATATATACTGCTCAAATTGCATTAGGCTACTTTTTGTTTTAGGAAATAGATAGCTAATTAATGGTGAAATTTAAACAGTACTTCAAAAATACTCTATGGAAATAAGGCAACAAATGTATTTAAAGATGACTGCTAAGGTTATCTATAGAACGGATACTGAGATATCCTCTGGTCATGGTAAGGTCCCTGCTGTGCTGAATACTAAGCATTTATGATGACAATACTCTCCTTTGCTTCAGCAGTGCCGGACCCAGTCTTGAAGATCTAATGTAAGATGGTTGTCTATAAAAGCCTCTTAGCACTTCCCAAAGTAAGGCTATAGAGGCTACAATAGTGAAATGATTGGTAATACAGTAATCTGCTTTACAAAAGCCCTGAGAGAGGGAGAGAGAGAGAGAGAGAGATCTATATATAAGTATATATATATTTAATAATGAGAGAATTTCAAATGGACTAGAACTTGATTTGCTTCTTAGGAACTGGCAGAAGCTGAATCCTAGATGCTGCTCATACTGCTTAAATCCTTGTATATGTAGGTAATGTGAGATCTTTTAATTTGTTCATGATTTTGAGTCTTTTCCAGCTCTGCTGTAAAACAGTTCTTCTAGTAGAAGTGATCTGTCACATACAGAACTGAGGAAGAAAGATACACAAAATAGAGTTTAAATAAGATCATATCATTAATTTCTTTCTTTTTTTTTTGCCTAATGTTTCAGATTTTTCTTCTTGACTGTCCTCCATGTCGGGTTGCAATGATTCTTTTCAGGTAATGCCCCATCCTTGCTGCATTTCTGTCTACTTGCATGGTGTGCTTAGAAGTTGATTGTGGCTTAAGTCATAAAATAGTAAGATACGCATCCAGCCCTTAGTTAGAAAGACATACTGGCTGGACTGAATGATGAGACCTTGAAAAGGGTCATGGCTTCAGCTGTGGGTGCTGAGTCCACTGACCCTTGTTTCTTTTGTACTGGTGGTGGTTTTGGTCTCACAGGCAACACCTATTCGCGCAGTAGTTGATGAGAGCACAGGTGTCCTTCTACAGAATAACCTATGGGCTTGTTAAATGTATGTCATGTGCCTCGTACTTTCTGATTATCTTCACTAAAAATTAGTAGCTGATCTTCATGGAAGGCCATATGTACAGTATGGGTCTATTTTTTAAAATGTGGAGATAAGTTAAATAGTTAAAGCAGATTCCTACTGATTTGGGTATTTCTCAAATGTGTGCAATCTTTTCTATAATATTGCTTATTGTTACTAACTTTAGGAAGTGGTCTAATGGACTAGTGCAGTAGAGTCCAGTAAACAGCCCATACTTTTTATAGGTTCTTACCTATAGAGTTCTTGCTCTCAAAGGCCCTCTCTCATGTGCGTTGCATGATAGGGGTACAGCTAGTATATTGTGAGGAGGGTCATGGGACTTCCCAGACAGAATGATAATCAGGAATGGCTGTAGTTGCCACCGTGACAGTTCACTCGGCTCTTTCTTCTCTTAGTCTAGCCAGTGACTGGAAAATATGATGCTGGGGGCATGCCTCATGAATTGTTTTGGAGGTGCTACTGTCTCGCTACAACTTTTTCCTGCTGCTCCTTATTTGGGCAGGGAGTAGGCTGAATACAGAGATACAGTACTAGTGCCTCTTCATCTCAGAGAGCGTGCAAAGTAAGTCTGGTGTCTAGGAAATCCTGGATTTACTATGCATTTGCAAAGGACTGGTTGCAGGGCAGAGGCTGCAGTATTTGTTCTTTTTCAGAATGAGCCTTTCTGTTTTCTGACGTCCTGACATACAAATGACATTTGAAGAACTGTTTTGGAATTGTAATACTTCCTCCCCCGCCCCAAGTTACTTATAAACTTTGTAATTTTTAATAGAGTTTATGACAGGCAGTGGTTGTAGAATGAAATTTATGCTTTACTTTGTCTCTTATATAAAGTAGACTTAAACAGTACTGACCTTACTTCTGTAGGTCCTGATGCAACAGTGGTTCAGGGAGAGATGACTGAAAGCTGTATAAAATAAAATACAGCACTGTAATTTAAATACTACTTTCTTTCCCTGTTCTTTGCTTGGGATTCTCTGTTGCATCTTTACAAATATAATTCTTTTATTTAAGTGACTCAAAAATCAGACTTCTTCCAAATTCCCAAAGCTTTAGTTTGATGTCATGTACATTTATGGAGTTGGATGAAAGTAAAAACTTTCTCAAATGTCTATTTTAAGCTCTGAAAGCAAAATGAACAGCAAAATTTCAACCATTTAGCAGCCTGGACCATGAACAGGATTAATATGAACAGGATTAATATGAACAGGCAGTCAAAACCTTCTAGGAATCCAAAGCTCATTATAGAAAGCAGTCCTACTTCAGGAAATTATTAAAATGTTTATTTAAAGAGAGTTCTTATCCTGGTTATTGCAGTGAACAGTGGCTTTATTCAAATTAAAGCCAGCAGAATTTTCTCAAATTTCCTGCTACCTTTTATGAAAGATACACTACATAAAATACTACATAACTATACATAACATGTACATATAACATACTACATAAAAACTTTGCATTTCATTTCTAATCTGTGAAAATAATATCTCATCTCTCTTCTAAGGTTGCAGATGCATATGTTAAATGGGGCCCTCTTAGCATTGCTGTTTCCTGTCGTTAACACGCGCCTGGTGAGTATACTATACCTTTCCTTCTCCTCGTGTATTTCTTCCTACAATACTTTCTCTAGAAAGGTGCTTGAGCTGTCTTTAGAGGTGGCTAAATTACACAGATTTGGTTTAGGAGCTATACTTCTAAAATACTAAGCAAGTTTTGATGGTTAAAATTTCTTGCTGCGTGTAAATTCACTGCTCATGGAAAACTTCTTTATTCCCATATCTTTGTTTCTGCAGGTATTTCCTCCCTCTCAATTAAATTCAGCAGGCTACATACTATTTGCATAATGAATCGGAGTGATCTATAAATACCTGCTGGATTTGTGTATTGAAGAGATATCTAAGACACTGAGAAAATGATGGGATGAGAGTGTTTCACTCAAAGCAGGTAAGTTAGCTCTTTTGCTAAGATCTTTCTGAAGTACTAGATTATCACTGAGTTGCTTCTTTTACTGTGAAGAACTTGCTGTTTTGAATATGGCAGTCAGATTACTAACACTTGCAAGTAGCCGCCTTTCTTCATCCCAGACCCTTTTGTAAAGCTATCTAAAAGGTGTTTCTTCTACATTGCTGGAGCAAGCAAACTACTTTCTGAAATGCATTTTCTTTTTATTTGTAAGTATTATTTTAATGATGTCTGAGACAACACTATTGAATGCCTGAAACTGAAGAACTAGTTTCTTTTCAAGCAGATGCATATAAAACTATAAATAAAATTTAAGTATAAAAAGTTTAGACTTCAGAATGGCTACGTTGTGAGATGGAGCTGTCAAGTGTGTTTTCTTTTGGACGTCAGTTGCTACGCTGCCGTACCTTTTGTCCTTGTGTTTTACAGGGTAAATTGATTGTGGGGAAAAAAGTTAATGCAAAAAAATAGTTTATATCTTTCACATGATTAGGTTAATTCTAAAGTCTAAACCCTTTTGTAGGGTGGCAGCAAGTGCATTCAGGAATGTAGTTGTAGCATCATATCGTAGCTGGGGTGGGCTTAATCTAGGAAACTTTGGCAAACAAGACCAGTGAAGTTGCAGCAATGCAATTTGTGTAGGCTGCTAATACAAGGACATATTCAGGGTTCAAGTTGTATAGTTGGTGCTGAAATCTCTGCTGCCAGTTTCAATGTTATCGGTACTGAAGCAAGCTAGATTGTTAGTAGATGTATGCCGGTCAGCATCATTTAAGCCTTTGAATATGCTATAGATACAGTCTTTATTTCAGCCTGGTGGCAGCTATTAGTCCTACAAATTATAGTTTGAGTTAGATTTTTGCTTCAAGTTATTTACCTCCAACAACAAGCTTTTTTCCTGAGTGAAGTCACATAAGAGCCCTCCTATGATCAAAGTGAACGCTGAGTAAATATATTTGGCTTTAGGAAAATTCAGTCTGTTTTACCAGGCTGTAAATTCCTGGTACAGGTCACTAGAATGGATCCAAAATACTAGTCTTTGATTTACAAGCACAATCACAAAAACTTCCATGTGGAGAGTTAATAATGTGGAGAGTGGAAGCGTAGAACAAAGTTCATTGTCCATTCCACCCTGATCTTTAAACTGACAGTGAACGTGATAGCTTTGAAAGCGGCTTCACAGGATAGCATGTGGCCCATGGTTAAAATGACGTAGTGGGAGACTAAAAAACTAGAAGTGGGTACACATGAATATGGGAGATTCCTCAGGCCTGGAATTTGCCCAGTGTTGTTGGCGTCTGTCACCTGCTCTCCCCCCCAGATTAGGCACAGCAGGGTTTCTTCATCCAGGTTTTCAAAACTGCTACAAATTTCCTGTCTTCTGGAAGAAAAATTAGCCTGTTGGTGTCCCTAGTAATACTCAAACCTGTCGAGAATTAATGCTAAGAAAAGTTGTCCTGAATCTGAGCTGGATAAAATATTTCTAAGAATTATTTTTAAGAGTTGTTATGCATGCACATATGGGTGTGTGTGTGTGTGTGTGTGTGTGTGTGTGTGTGTGTGTGTACGTATATATACATATAAGCGCACATGCTTGCTCATTTTCTCAGATTTCAGTGGTTTCAGTAGTATAAGCCTAGAGTTCCTTCAAGGTTTAGTCTTTTAGTCCTTCCTAATCTGGTAACTACACATATTCTTTTTCATACTAGAAATGTTTATTTGCAGTTTGCAATTGTTTTTATTAAAACTAGTTACTGCTGAATAGAAATGGCATTAAATCAAAAATGCAAATAGAATTTCTTGATAATAGAATACTTTTCCTGTTTCAAATTAGGTAGCTTTCTGATTTCTATTGGATTTTTAGGAGTAACCTGTTAAGGTTAAAATAATACATGTTGAAATATTTTAATAAATCATTAACTTGTATTTTCTCTAATATTATTATAGATCTCACTTATATTTGGGCAGTGGTGATTAAACAGGAAAAATACAGACTACTCGTATAAAATTCTGCCCTTCTCTAGAGACAGAGGAGCCAAAGGACTACGTCCAAGAGCAAATATTTTTGGAATAAATACAGCTCTAGGATATTTTTGGCTTAACAGCTGCTTGCTAGGCTAGTCTCTTTTCTGTGTGTCTTCTGGCACAAGATAATATGGGTGATGTTTTATAGCACTGCAGCTTTGGCCCAAATTATTTCTTGGTAGACGTGCATTCTGCTCTATAACTGTCGTTGTAAATATCCACAATGACATTTTCCTGAAAGCACTGAATAACTCTTAACACTTAGTAGGAAGTTCCAAAAAAAAGTGCAATAAATTTGTCTATGCTCTCTGTTCCTCTGCTCTGATTTGTAATACCTTCCTGAAAAGCTTTTGACTCAGTCAGGAATGGTCATCATTTTATGCCTCAACTTTTTATTTCAGTTTTGTGATATTTTAAGACATATATTTTACTGTATGCATGGTTCATACAAAAATTTGTATACCTAGTTACATCTGTAAAGGGTTGTAATATATAGTGCCTGGCAGAAAGTAAGAGCATGAGAAGTTGGACACCTGACCCAGCTACTCATTTAGAAGTGGGGGAGGGAGAGCATGCTTTTGGGCAGGTAGGTGGGAGAGAGTTCTCTCATTCTCAAGAGACAAAACATTCTTGATTAGCATTAACAATCACATGGAAAATAGGGTAATCTTTGAAGACTTCCAGGTAAATAGAGAAGAAAATGTTAAGGGAATCAGATTGTTAGGTTCCCGGGTAGGAGCCTAGAAAGGTGTAAGAAGAAATACACAAGTGCAAGATCTCTTTTAACTCCGTATCTATATTACATGGAATACAGTGTAGGTCCTGATAGCCTAAGCCTCACAAAGGTTGGAAAGGAAGCCCGTTAAAAGTTTCTCAAATAAGTCGCAAAACAACGTGTGGCACCAGGTCTGTGCAAGTAAATTAATTTAGCTGCCAGTGAAGTGTTTGGAGAGTAATCGTTTTTGTATGAGCATGTGTGCGAACATATTGCATTAATCAAATTTTAAAGGAAAATATTTCTACTGGTTTTAAAGCTTTGTTTGCAAGCTGATGTCCTGAATATGTTGATATAGATAAAGTAAAAAATAAGACATGTCCTAGAGGCGTTGGGCTTACTGTCTCGGCTAACACAGAGATGGTGCAGTTTTAATGTTTCCAGAAGTTGCTAGACAGTATTATTAGAACTATTTGCCTTGAGAGGTACACAGCCTAAATCTGTTTTAGGAATAGAATCATACTTTGAGCAATACTTGCAGTGCACTCTGTCTTTAGGGACTATGATAATGTCCTACTGCATCTCTGTTGACTGTTAAGGTAACGATGCACTGTAGTAAAAAGTTTGCCCCAAATGCCTGTTAGCTACACAGCAAAATGGAATAAGTAATGGTAGCCCATGATGTCATGTCTAAATTGTCTAAGTCTAACTGGCATAAGTGAAAATAACAGTATGGTTAGACATCCAGGGCTCTGGAAAGGTGGTGCTTTGGCTGCTATTCGTACTAAAGCCACTGATTCTGCATCTTTCACACGTATCGAGGCTACGTACGTTAAAATGGTATGGGTGCGTAAGTGCAATTTACAATCACACTTTTATTTGGGAATGCAAATTTACCTTATACTGGTGGTAAGTAGTGCCAGTATTATCTGTAGAGGAAGTAAAAAATACTCTTTCTGAAATTAGTATTTTGTGCACATATAACTCTTCTATCTTGGACTCAATTCTACAGATGCCTGACTGTGTCCCTAGAGTCATTACATGTGTGCTGGTTTGCATAATCAAATTGAGTGACCAGGAGACTGTAATGCCTTTTTATGAGATACAATAAACATCAAATCTAGCACTGATCAAATAAGGAAAACAGTAATAAAAGTTAAAATAAATGCCTACAGTTTAGCTCAGCAGTGCATTGAACAACTGCATTGTCCTAACTTTCTTGGTCAGCTTCATCTCTGTAGTGACAGGCCAAGAAAAAAATTCCCTCTCAAATTAGCAGAATTTGGGTATGTCATGAGTTGGAATCCTGGGGGTTTGCTCTAGCTGGATCTTCTGGCATTTGTATACTAGTAAAAATATAGTTGTTGTCCTTGTTTCATTATGTTTCTGATCCCCTCCATCCCTGTAGCAAGGTATTATTCCTAGTCCTGTGTTCCACCATGTCTCGACTCTACTAATCTTCAGCACAGACGGACTCTCTTTATAAATCTCATGACTGTGCTTGTGCATGCTAACGCTTCCCTCTGGCAGCAGATGCAGATTCTGATTCTCTCCCTCTGTATATATGCCCACCCTAACAGGATTAATTGAAAATGAGAACTAGATAATATTGGATAAAACTAATCAATTAATGCTACCTTAAGGGGTTATATTATAATTCTCTCTACTGACTGGATTGTGTAGAAGATGGCAGATGCCTACTTGAAGTTGAGATTAGGTTTTTTTGCCTATATCAGAATATCAGAAAATATCAGAAAAGGAACTGTTGCAAATAAAATCTGGGGAAACTGGTTTAGACCTTAGCACAGACACCACACAGATGGGTGCCTGATACTTAGCTACAGCCCTGGTACTCATTTATTTTAAGTGGCTTTGCTGTTGGCATCAATGCCAACATTAACATATCTTTATTTTCGCCCCATTCAGGTATGTGGGAATCCCTTATCTGATCTCTGCCAGGTGGACAAACTGGTGCCTGAGCTGTAGAATTGGCTGAATAATACGGTACTGAACAGTACAATAGTGTAACGTGGGTCAGCTTCTTGGCTACTTGCCGTTTGGACGTCTGCTGGAGAAATGAGTCTTAGCAGGACTGGAAATAATCTGTTTTCCAAAGGCCACTTGTGTTTTTGTTTTGGATTTTTTTTTTCTTTTTAAATACTTCATGTCTGTCCTGAGATGATTCTCTTAAACTCCTCCAGCAACTGTCTCTCCTCTGCCAAATAAGTCACTTGCTATCCTGAATATGTTGAGAAGTAACCAACATCTGTTACATGGGCCTAGTAGCTGTTTGCCCCATGATTTCTGCATTGTACAGCTTTATATAGATTCCCCCTCTCCCATTTCATATATACTGTGGTTTGCTTTACAGGTTAAATTAAAAAAATCTGCTTGCGGCTTATTTGTGGATTACTGACCCTGTCTAGGATACTAGTCATTAATTTTAAGTTATGAATCTGGGTTTACTGACTATGTCTAGGAAAGCTACTGGTACAGAATGCCATTCCATGTTTACTGCAGACACCTAGCCTGCCTGCTGGGTGTGCTATAGAAAAGGGCAGAGCTGAATTACTTTTGTTCCTTTTTCTGTCATACCCTGCAGTCTTTGTAGAGGATGGTGGAGGGAGAGTTCTTGCCCAACACAGTGCTTGAGCTATTGTTGCAAATATAAAACCAAGGCATAAATAATTAGCAGAGGGAGGAATACTACTTTCAGAAAACAGAGCAAAGTAGCAACCTCCCTTCCCACTGAAACCAGCTGAGCTGAAGCGAGTTTAGACTAGTGTTTTGCCATGCTTTGCGGGGCAGGGAGGAACTCGCATCTAAATATTAGACTTCTGGGCTCAACTCTATTCGAAGCTCTATGGTTTTGAAGAGCTTTTTCTAAATCTTAGTGCAGTCAATGGAAAGACCTAATTGTTTCCTCAGGGCAATAGCTGGTTTAAGTTGAGGCATCCATCACGTGCTCAGAGGACTGCCGTTGATGGCCGTGACTTTTCTTGCTCAGAGATAAAAGAAAGAGGTGAGCTCTAATCCTTCATCACATAGTTTCTCTTTTCTGCAGTCTCACAAGCAATAAAAGTGGCTGCTAAGGGTTTAGTTAGGCCGTTATACATAACTTACCTGTTCCTGGGATGAGAGCTTACTGTCTGCTCGCTATTTATTCTTGGTACGTCTCCAGCGAGCCCTTAGCAAGTGTCCCGGGAATTGTGGCCCTTTTGAATCTGCACCATACTGGGCTGATGCGGGGGCAAGCAGCAGATGTGGCTACCTTGAGCTGAACTCTTCCTGGAAAAAACAAAACATCGTACATCTTCTAGCAGAAGTTTCATCAGAAAATGTAAAAACTGAATAGTCTGAATGTTTATTGCAAAATATGCTAACATAGTACTCTGGATTTTGTGTGCGTGTTTGAGGAATAGTGTATGTCAGTATTAGGCTGTGTTTTGAAACACAGCATGATTTTATACCAATGTTAAAACCAGTGAATGGACAATGAACAGATTTTTCTTCAAGTAGCAACCTTTAAAGGAAAAGAACCTATTATCTTGAGTAGCAGGGTAGCCTGTACTCTGTATTCATTTAGACTGTTAAGAGAGCCTAGAATATGAGTTAGTAGAAGAAATGGATAATTTGTCATTTTGTCTTGTACCTTTACTTGTTTTAATGCCCTGAGAAGGGAAACAAGGTGAAATGCAGGAAGAGTGATGCTAGCAGCCTGCAAGGGAGAGAGGAGTTTAGGGCAAACAGCCAGCAAACCGATTGGAAATTAATATACAGAGTTCAGAGTAGTCCATCTTGATAACGAACGTTCAATGTTCCCGAATCTGGGGACAGGTGTGGATAAAGAAATATGTCATCAATACATTGGTCTGTTACTAGGGAAATACTTGTTGCTCTTGAGAGTGGCTGCTGCGTTCCACCAAAGGCATCTGATGGGAGAAGACACGTCTGTTGAGGCCTGTGGCGAGGGTCTACTTTAGGGTTTGTTGCAGTCTGGATTTAGATACTCATGGCCTTTGCAACTGCATACCATCAAATATTATGAGATGAATCAACTCAGGAGGCAGTATTCTGACCTCCTTTATGTTCTGTGAATAAGTGTTGCTTTGATTTTTGGATATCTCAAACGTGATCACATTCTAAACTGCTAATTTGTTTTCGTGAAGAGGTTTTTAAAATCCTGGATTGATGGGTGATCCTTTCTATGTTGTCTCCACTATCTGCACCTATCTGCTATCTGTGAATGAGTGTTTATTGATAAAACAACTTACAGACCAGACCTTTAGAGCTGGGTGAGTCAGTCGTTCTGTACAACTTTATAGTTAATCTGTTGTGTTTGTTTTTTTCTCTTTATTGTGGCCTGGCTGTACAGCTTGAGTGCCTGGCTGTACAGAGAAGTCTGCGTTGTCAGTTCCATACCAGGAAATGCATTTGCATAATTAGCTGGGCTTCAGAACAATCAATCTTTCACAGCAAAAAAAATGTTTTGTTTTACACACACACACACAAAAAAAACATTGTCAACACTACTGCAGCAAAACAACTGTTACTCTGTTCTCAGAAGTGTCCTGAGTGTAACGTTTGTGTAACTGACCCTCACAACTCGGCGAGTGCAGAAGCCCACATGAAACCACAGGATATTAGAGCATGCTCCTTGGCAGGGATTGAGTGCCTCATGTTGTATTGTTTATATTAGGAGCTATTGTTTCTGAAGTGTGCGTATTCCAGTTGGGAGAGGTACAGGTTTTCCTTTCTCGCTACTAAAGCTGCGTTAGCCTCTCTTCAGATATTCTTGTTTGATTCCCTTATTTTGCCCTAGGTATCTTTCAACAGGTAATACAGGAGACAAAAGAAAAGATTAATAGTCAGGAAACTTCAGAATTTCTGTGAAGTTCTTGCTTCTGCATACTGTTATCTTGGTTGGTTTTATGTTTTGATACAGAATACTTAGAGTAAATTAACCCAACAGCTTGTATGGAAGATTCTTTAGCCTACTGTCTCCCAAGAGTTGGCTGCACATGTTGGAGTTTGCAGTCAGGACACTGATAGTGTTTAAAGTATTCAGCTGGAGGATGCCAGGACTAATAGAATCCAGCTGTTGGGTTTAATGGCTTTTAAATTCAAAATTGGATTAAAAAAATTGTAGAATTTATCTGCTGTTTATTGACTGTTATTTAGGAAGAAAGCTGAACTGTTTCAATCTCTGACTTCTGCTGATGCAGAATTTTTTGTGATGTTTCTGTTTCAACATTATGACTTTAATATCTTTGGACAATAACAGAAAAGGAAGGTTTTTTGAACAGACAGGCCATGATAGTAAGACTTGCATCCAGAGTCACTTTAGGCTTTAAAATGAGTCTGCATTTGAACCAAGGCTAATGATTTGGCTTTGCATTACTCCTGTGAGATTTCAGACTCAAGTAAGGGTATTGTCCAATTTTCACATCTGAAATATATCAGAAAAGTATGTCTCTTCAGCCTTTTAAGTGAACTGCAACAATAACTTGGATTATGAATTTTGGATTTTAATTTTTCCTGCCATTGTTCAATTTTAAAAGTGTTATGGTCTAGTTTGAGACTTTTTTTCCGAACAAATGGGTATAGACAAAGACACTTTGATTACTTTGCTTTTTTGCATCGTTGTTGGTAATTTATACTAACAAGGAAAAGGAAGAGAGCAAGCTTATGTTATCTTATGTTATTCCTCCTTTATTGTGCTTCTGGCTAATTTCCTAAATTCTCTGCTCGAAGCACTGTATCGTGTTTGCGGCAAGGAGGATGGGATGGGTACAGATAGCTGCATTTTCAAAGCACTGACCATTAATGTCTCTCATCCCTTTGTTAATACACGCAGGTGACAAAAGAACTTAAATGAAGGGATTCTTGCGGGGCATAAGGAGAAGTTTTCCTTCTTAAAAATGGTTCCTTGTGACTCAGTTGTTAATAATGAATTTTCCTTATTCCTCAGCTTCCATTTGAAATGGAAATCTATTACATCCAGCGTGTGATGCTCTACGTTGTGCCCATCTATCTGCTGCGGAAAGGAGGTAGGTTGGCACTTTGCCCTTTGTATATTGAATTGGTCCCTTCCAGTGGAACAAGATGTGCCTAACGGTTACCACAGATTTTTGCTCTTTTTCTTAGAATATGTATTACTCTTACTTGTTGTTACTTAACAGTTCCTGGTGGTATGTTGGAGTTCCATCCTGGGTAACAGTGTCGGGCACTGAATTAGGGGCATGAAAAGATGGTCTTTCGCCCAAAGGGTTATGTTGTTTTCAAGACTTTTGCCTGCTTGGATGTTTCTCGGGAAGTACTGCACCTTAAACTGAGCTGAAAAGATCTCTTTTTATCATTAGATCCCAGGTAAATATTAATCAGTTAGTTAGATAATTTCTTGGAATTCTGAAGCTGTAATGAATTGTAGTGGCACTCATTAGTAAAACAGGCTAGCTTGCTTGCTACCTTCTCAAACAGTATTACTATCTTGCATCCATTTTACTGTAATATTGCAGTAAGTCTGGGAATCCTAAATCATTGCACTGACTGGGGTTTTTCTAATCGTCACCCCTTAGAAGGTAGTGTAGTATGTATTCATCTGGTGTGATGTTCTGTCCCCCTCTAGCGTCGATGTGCCCTCAGCCGCATTATCTAGCAGAGCTGCATTGTTTCATGTAGGAAATAGAAGCTCGTAATATATAGTCCAGATGTTCAGAAGCTTCAACTGACAACCTAGGGGTGTGATGCCAAGCAGTGGGATGTAATTTAGCAAACGCTCAGAACAAACTTAGCCTGTTTCATTCTCGTGAATCTCTTGTATTTTACAGCAGCAGCCACTTACAATCCTTTGCGCTTACTACGCTATGTTTGTAACCCTCTTTTTGTTCTTGACTATTGAGTGAAGCTAAGTGTAAATGAGCCAAAGAAAAAGTGAAGTACAGTAATTCAGAGATCGTTCTGTTTGTCTCTTATTAGTGAAATATGCCAGCCACATTTCATTTTGATGCAACTTTGATAGCACCGCTTGCCAGAATTTAAAAGATATAGTAAAACAGAAGTTGTATAAACTCCTAATCATTACAGAAGGCAGAGAGGAAACAATAGTGTTTACAGCCATGCAGTGCATTGTAGGCAATGACAAATCAAACTCTTGTAATATTACCATATCACTTCTTTTGATGTCCTTGAAGTTCCCAAATAATGTATCCTTTTGAGATATATATTTGCTTTGCTTTTACATTCGTCATTGGATGTTACCTGTGATCTTCCTTTGAATTTCAAAGTAAATGCTCTCCTGTTTTTTCTGTGCCTTTTATCTGGAGCTGATGGGACTGTATCTGTAGTTTGAAGGGCTTTGTGTTGTGCATTGTCTCCATCCTTTGCAGCCTAATGTGGTGGTCTAAATTTTTGCCCTTTATTAATTCCCAGGTATTTGCTGCCACCTAATGTTGACATGATAGTACTGAAATTTCAGACCCAAACTTTATTGGCTAAATGTATCAATTGGGATTGCCCTAGGCTATGTAACTAACTTTTCAATTTCTTACGCAGTTGGCTCCTAGTCACCTGACTGACTGTAATACCTCATTAGCAAAACACACGTGAACTCTTGCAGTAAGTTATGGCTGATGCCACAGGTGACTAGATCTATGATTGCTGATGGAAAAACTACTCAGCTTAAAAATATTTGTTAATATTTTGTCATTTCAATAGCACCTCTGTTTAAAAGCACTTTGAGTAGATGATACCCTTTATCATATCTTGTGCAGCCTGCTCTATGGACATTGATCAGCTCTATATTTATTGATAGCAGCTCTATTCCTATATTTATGATAGAAAGTTCCATCAGTGAATCTAGAGATAATAATCTGGAGAAGTTACTGAAGTGTAGTAAAAATGGAAAAATGAAAAGGAATGGATAGGATGTGAAGAAGTATGCTACTTCAGTTTTACTGGAAGCCTATCGATATTACTGATTCCCTTAATAGGATCTCTATCACAATATTAATATTTCTCTCAAGTGAGTTGAGCAAAACACCTGAAGCAGAGATGGCTTGAGGCTTACTCTAGATAGAACTGCATGACTGAGTTTGTTGACATGCTAATCAAGTATCATCCTAATCATGCACACAGACTCAATTATGTGTTGAAGTGTTTCCTTTTGGACAGGAAACTGGGTGACAGTGAGGACGATAAATCCTTTTTTTCTCTTTCTTTTTGAATTCCCCATTATTCATTATAGTGGTGAAGACAGGACATGTTGCACTGGCAGAATCACCTTTGGTGTTCCCTCTCATCAGTTTGGGGGTTCCACCATGCTTAGGATCAAACTGCTGTACTAGAGACATGATCAGTGCTCAGGCTTCAGTGTTGCACAGTAAACTGACTGAGAGCTCAGTGCTCAAGGATATATTCCCCCATGGGAATAAAGATTTCTTCCCCTCTTCCTCTGTCTCCCTCCCCTTTGTACTGGCCGAATACAAATTTCCTTTCTTCCCCTTCTAACATGTTTCCTTTCCAAACGTGCATATGCATGTATGCATGCACATACCACTGAGACAAAACAAATGCACATGTACTGTGGTTCAGATCTTTCTCAACTGCACTACAAGGCTCTCAGGTGAAATAGATGGCGTGCAGATGTAACAGGTCAGCACAGAAGATTTTAACTCAATGCAGTTCCTACGTGAAGTAGGCCTGTAGTTGGCTGCTTTCCTGTTGGATGAATCTCACCTTGTATCACCTGTGAAGCTTGTCAAAAATTATACTCTAGAGCTGGGCAGGAAGCAGCATTCCTGAAAAAGCTCTAATCAGACTGCCCAGCTATAGGATAGATATAGAATTTTGGATATGGTCACTGTGTTTTGTTTTTTTTAATCCCCCTCAGGGAATGAGACCCTCTCTTCCCTTTCAAAAAAGTATGGATGCTTTTGTAGCTCCTGGACTGTATTACTGTGTGATCAGATGAGCGCTAGGATTGGCAAAAGGGAGGCACAATGAGTGAATTGCCAGGGTGGGGAGAAAAAGACAGGAGCCAGTGCAGCACTGATTTAGACCATGGAACCACCCCTTCACTGAAAACTCCTCAAACCACTTTCATCTGCAGTCACAACTAAGTTGGTCTTACGAAGCATACAAGTATGCTCAGATAAGTACACTGTATTTTGCTACTGGGATAGAGATTGCTGGAAGAAGGCTTAGGCAGCTGGGGAATTGTAATGTCTCAAACTGCCACCACTGTTTCAGGAGTGCGTTAACCTGGCCTCCAGAGATCAAGGTACTAGAGACCTCCAGTGGTGTTCAGGAAAACTTTATTTTGCCTGCCATACACTTTCAACATAATGGAAAAAAAAATCTGGCTTACATTGCATCAACCTCAGAGGTCTAACCAGTTCTTGACTGTCTTGGTCCTTAAGCTAGTAAATCTATCAGTGGTCAGATTTTTGGATGGATTTGACAAGATCACATGTGCACTTGATTTCACAGCTTCAAATTATATTGAAATTTAATCAAAATGGCATTGTTATTTCCTAAGTGCTGTGAGCAAATGGTATCACTCCACAGGGGTATGGCCTAAGAGTTAATATGTGGCTACTCCTCAGCGGTAGAGTTCAGGTGATAATCTTTCTTACGGTTTGAGATCTCCAGCATAATTTAATGGAACAGAAAAGCATACTGGTGTTGGTTTTGGGTTTTTTTTTCCCCCTTTTTTCCCCCTTTTTTGGGGGGGGCACTTTAAGGAGCAATCTGATGTATGAACAGATGTACCTGAAGGTCCAGGAATATCCTTTATGCTTAATCAGAGGCCTTTGTATCAGTGTCACTGCAGTGTCACACAGTGTCGTCGTATGGTTCAGACATCTTAGACTGCAGGGGGAGCTAGGTCTCCAGCATCTTCTTTGTTAAAATGATGCTGATGCCAATTGATGCTGAACAAAGGATTGCCAGCTAAACACTTTTGATTACTATGGTAATTTGAAAATTACCATTTTAGGTCTCTGAAGCATTGCAACCCAAAATATTACTAATTTATAAATTTGTTGTCCCTTTCCTAGGTCACAGAAGTGAATCTGAACAACATGTTGTGCCCAGCCATTGCAGAGAAGAGAAGCCCTGGTATCGAATCTGGGCATCTGGACATCAGACTGTCATGACTATGACTCATGGGAAACTTGTAATCCTACTGTTCTACAGTGCTGTCCCCATCTTCAAATGTAGCATGGACTTGTTTGGATTCCCCACTAAGAAAACAGACTGAAATTTCTCCTCGGGGAACAGTACATACAGGAAGCAGAGACACCTAAACTCATACTGGAAAAGAAAGAGGAGGGATGAGAGGACTGTGTGTTTATACTTCTTCCCACAGTTTATTGCCTCAAAAACACCTCTGTAATCAAGTGAGTGTTTTTGCTTTTAACTGCTGTTTCTCACTGTTAATTGCCAATGGCAAAATTAGTGGCCTTATTCTGGAAATGGTTCGTGTTTTATACATTTTGTGTAGATTACAGTAGAATCTTGCTAAGCCACCCTTTAAAATTAAGCCCAGGATCTGTCCACATTCCAGCAAAGAGAGTGTCAGTGCTACCTCATTTTATGACTTTTTTTTTTTTCCTACTAAATATCAGTACACTTACATCCCAGGATAGGAAATAAAGCTGAATTATAACTCACCACTGGTAAGAACAGAGCGTATCTTGAAGTGCATCATCCTGGCTAACTCTCAGTGCTTGAATGTTGTTAAAATGGGTGTGCAAAATTCACAATTCAAATGCAGGCTGTCCACACTGTGGAGAGAGTAAACTGATTTGGTTGTATTTTGGACAGGGGAAAAAAATAAATCTCCACTTGCAACCAAAAGAAGAGTACTCTTCAACTACATTATGCTTCTATGGAAATACAAAAGAAGTATTAGTTTCTGTTAAATTCCATAAAGATTTTCACCAGCCTATTTTTTGAGAAGTTTAAATAAATAATTAGTAAGGACACTAGAACTAGCACAAGACTTCATGGGGGAAAAAGTCAGTTTAAAATAAATTTAGTCTCTCTTCGATGTTGATCTTTAGATTTTAAAGCCACACTTCCATTTCCTAGATAACAAAATTAACTATTTGACTTGTTCAAGGTCACGTGAATTCTTGTTGCAGAAGCAGATGATGAACCCAAATCTCCTGAATCCATATTAAGTCCTTCCTAACAGTGCTACTGAAATAATAAAGTTTAAACTGAAATATCCATTACCATGCTATTTCAACCCAAGAGCAAATATATAGCCTACTTGGATGACCCTGATCTGGAATGGTCTCAACTGTCTGGGGCATGAGCATTTCTGCGAATGAGATTAGTGCCAGACTGGCAGTTGGATTAAATTTTTTGAATGTGCTTAACATATAAGAACTGCCTGTGCTCCTTAGTGATAGAGAGATAGTGAAGCTCACCGCTACATATTGAAATTGATTTCCCATGTGAGCAGCAAATAGCTTGTGACAAACCCACCACAGGCCATTTAAACAACCACTCAGCTGGATCTCAATTTTCCTTTTTGTATGCCATTGTTAACAGACTGCGCTAAAGAAAGTAGTTCACACTGGTCTGTTAAACAGTCATCTGTTGAATAGCAGTACTGCAGAGTTATAAAATCTATAGTGATTATTTGTCTAATGAGAAATGCTCACAAAATATCCCAGGTATGAATTTAAAATTAGTATCCCAAACCACATGTGGGAATCCAGCTCCCTCTGAAATGTTTCTGTGCGGAGGTCATTGTTTCCTTTTTGTCCCTTGATGTCTGGATAATGACACTACTGAATATCATACTGTTGTTTTCAGGATTGTGAAGTCTAGCAAGTGAGGGGAATTTTCTATTATTTGGTGAGGTCAGTGTGGAGTGTGAGAGTCATTATATATATATTATATTTTTATATATATATATATATATATATATATATATATATGTAAATTTTGCAAGGAAAAAAAAGAGGATGTTGTAGTGCAAGATTCTTAGCTGGAAGAACCTGAACAGCTCTCCTAAGTGTCTGCTGAAACACAATTCTCTGGCTAGATTGTTTGAGCTGAATACGAGAAACATGGGTTCAAAGCCAAACTATGCCATTGCTCTGCTTTGTAATCTTGGGCAGTTTACTTAATCTCTTAAAGACTGCGTTCTTCCTCCAGTCCTGTTTCATAGCTAGGATCACTTGTCTATTTTAGTGTTTTACATGTTGCCTAGTGAAACAATGTAGGCCTCTAAGTTGTCCCCCAGATATCAAGGTCTCTGAATTCTAGCTTTTCTGAATGTTCATCTCTTTAGTCTAGTACCATCTGTTCTCAGGCTTTATACAATACTTCTGAAATAACATAAGTAAATGTCAACCGGGTGAGTTCAGGTGAATACAAATATGGTATAGCACTACTCTACCAGTTCCTGGGAGCTGTTTTAGAGAGCTTAACTTATTTAAATATTATTTTGTGTATTGCATCTAGGTTAAAAATGCACTTAAAATTGCAAAGACAACAGTGAAAAACTTTGCAAGTCAAATGACATTTTCTTTACAGCTAGGGAGGCAGCACAAAAAGTTTATGTATAGCTTGACCAGGTCACTTAAAGTTGGTACTTTGGTAATAGAGCTGTGGTCACTTAAACTCTGACACCAAGGCTACTTGCTTCCTCTCTTCCTATCTATAATGAAAAACCATATGCAAGGTGGTGTCATGTATCTGCCATCTTACTGATGTTTTCAGGTAGTGGAGTTTAACTAATACCATTGCTATTTAAGTGAAGCTTTCTGTACTGGTTTGTAAATAGGATACCCCTCAGTTCTTAGAGCATACTTGCTAAGTATGTTAGAAAGTATTAGACTAGTCTGAATTTTCTCCCTTTAACTATAGAGGACTCCATTATTCGTATCAACTTCACTTTTAAGTTTGGATTTTGCTTGTAGTTCAGACGCTTCCTCTGATCTTCATCCAGCCACTGGAAAAGAAATCCTATAAGCTGTCTTACGCTTTCACAGAAGCTCATATTTGTCATGGTTGCATCAAGCCACAGTTTGCTTACTAAAGCATGGTGTGCAATTGTATTTTGGGTAAAATTACAACAATGTTGTTGCTTATTAAAGTCACAGTGAGAGTGACATACGGGGTGCATATGCGCTGCTGTCATTCAAGTATACAACCAACTTCTTGCTCTCTGTTGACTAGGAACAGAGCCGCTATGTTATTTTCAGTGGATAAGGGATAGCTCTACTGCTTTAGAATGCAAAGTGTAGGTAGTTTTGGGAAGAATATTGTAACTTTCAGAAATTTCCATTTAAATTACATTGATTTTACTGTAGCTACCTGGCATGACAGCCAAAATTATAGAAAAATAAATGCAGAAAAGAATTGTAAAAGGGCAATAAGGATTGAGAAAGCAGTCCTCTGGTGATTTAAAAACAGAGAGCATGCATGACTAAATGGTGGTGTGGTGAAGCAGGTAAAAGGAGTTATTTTGCCTTTATCTTCATAAGATACTGTACATGGGCATACTCATACCAGCTTTAGTCTAGTGAGTACTGTCATAGCTACCTACACATGTACATAGTTATTCTCAGTCCCAATAGGCTTGTACAGCCTATGCTGAAGTCTATTGAATCTTTATGGTTATTGCTGAATGTGCTAGCTAGTGAAGGGTAATATCAGTATAGCCTGTCTCTGCTATAAGGCATCCTTTGAGTAATGAATATAACTATCAACATTTGATAATATCTAACAGGGCAGAGAGCAGGCAAAGGCAGATAAAAATGACAGTATTTTTTTTTTTACAATTGTCTGAAAGTATACAACTTTTTACAGAGCCTGAGCACCATGACAGTGTGCCTTTTTGTGTGTGTGTGTCCCCCTAGGTTATTAAAGTCATAAGGAAAGCAATATTTTTCCCCATATCTTATTAACATGTCTGCTAGTAAGACTTTGACAACTCTGTAAACTGTTTCTGTTCTCGCCATATGTTTGAATACTTAATTCTAAAAATAGCCTTGCATCTAAGGGTACTTTTATTAGAGTATTATTACTTCTTTGGTGAACTCTACATCATGTGACATTGTGTTTTTTCACTAAATTGCCAAAACTCGTTTTCAGGAGGAGAGCCCTGAAATACTGAGGCATCTGTGGTGTCTACTGAATATAAAATTAATTGCTTATACTGTATATTTGAGAGTATCTCCACAGCAATTTTCACTTAAGAGCACGGTCTGTCACTAATGGATTGACTACTTTATAAAGGTTTTCTGTTTCTATGCACTATCAGTGCAAATTACTTGAATAGATGTCAACCAACGATGAAATAGGAGGAAATGGCCATCAAGCTACACTCTAATGCAGCACTGTGCAGTAATTGCCACTGCCTGGGTTAGTTCTGTACATGCTAAAGTCATAGCTCCCATAACAAGCAGGTGTTTGAGTACAAAAATAACCTGATTTCGAAGACTCCATTGTATGCTGTTACAGTATTTTAGATACATTTAGTACTTCTGTGTTAGAAGGAAAAATTAGGTAAATGAGGTAAAAATCACTGGTGTTGGTGGAAAATAGGCAAGCTTACTGAGCTAATATATTGTACATTTTAATGTTGGAGCAGAAGGAGGGAAGAAACTGATCCGGATGCTGCAGGTAAGAAATAAGGCTCTCAAATATTAATTACTATAACAGGAGTCTCTAGGTTATCAGCTAAAACCAGATACCCCAACATCTAGAGGAGAAAAGAGGATTTTCCATGAGTGTTTGGACACAGTAATTCAGCTGAATACTAATGTATTCCTTTCTTTTCAAGGTGTCTACACTCCAGAACCACTCTCCAGTTTCTGGTGGGCTCTTCTGTCTACTGGGCTTATGTTTGTATACCATTTTAGCATCTTGCAGATTCTGGGATTGGTAAGTAAATGTGTGTTAATAAACAGATAGTTTGCAAGTACATTCAAAATAAAAACACTGACTAGTTTTTCAAAGTGTCCAGATTCACATGGATAAAATTACTTGAATACAAATTTTTAATCGCATGTCCTAATGGCCATTTGTACCTCATATTTCACAAGTAGTGGTAAAACCTTCCATAAATCAGCTATGCACCCATGTAAATCCATCTCTTAAATGCACAACTGCATTCAGATCTGCTTTCCTTCTGAAAGCTGGCCAATTGATGCTGAACAAAGGATTGCCAGCTAAACACTTTTGATTACTATGGTAATTTGAAAATTACCATTTTAGGTCTCTGAAGCATTGCAACCCAAAATATTACTAATTTATAAATTTGTTGTCCCTTTCCTAGGTCACAGAAGTGAATCTGAACAACATGTTGTGCCCAGCCATTGCAGAGAAGAGAAGCCCTGGTATCGAATCTGGGCATCTGGACATCAGACTGTCATGACTATGACTCATGGGAAACTTGTAATCCTACTGTTCTACAGTGCTGTCCCCATCTTCAAATGTAGCATGGACTTGTTTGGATTCCCCACTAAGAAAACAGACTGAAATTTCTCCTCGGGGAATAGTACATACAGGAAGCAGAGACACCTAAACTCATACTGGAAAAGAAAGAGGAGGGATGAGAGGACTGTGTGTTTATACTTCTTCCCACAGTTTATTGCCTCAAAAACACCTCTGTAATCAAGTGAGTGTTTTTGCTTTTAACTGCTGTTTCTCACTGTTAATTGCCAATGGCAAAATTAGTGGCCTTATTCTGGAAATGGTTCGTGTTTTATACATTTTGTGTAGATTACAGTAGAATCTTGCGAAGCCACCCTTTAAAATTAAGCCCAGGATCTGTCCACATTCCAGCAAAGAGAGTGTCAGTGCTACCTCATTTTATGACTTTTTTTTTTTTTTCCTACTAAATATCAGTACACTTACATCCCAGGATAGGAAATAAAGCTGAATTATAACTCACCACTGGTAAGAACAGAGCGTATCTTGAAGTGCATCATCCTGGCTAACTCTCAGTGCTTGAATGTTGTAAAATGGTCACAGTGAAGAAATGTACGCTGAATCTCCCAGTGACAAGTGTGAAACAATGAGGTTCTACTGTATTTTCATTAAGCTGGTTGAAAATATTGGAGAACAACAGTAACTTGTTACAACAATATTTGTAACAACAAAAATTGTAAACAAAAATTATGTTTTAACTGACTACTATATTTCTAAGCTGCTGCGGATGAATATCTGACTAGGTCCCATTGTATCTTAAAGCTTTGGAGATGTTTTTATTTGAGTGACTGGAAAAACATCAGGTTGAAACTATTTCAAAAAGCCATGTAACATCTAGGCTAAAATAGATATTTCGTCCACTGTTCTGACCTACCTCTGAACAAGATGGTTATTGACATTTAGCTTAGACTGGAGAGGGAGGGAGTAGAGATACAAAGTCCAATGTGAACATCAGATTTTTTTTTTTTTTAACTTACTAGCTTTTGAAACATTCCTGCTCTGTGCTCTACACTGACCTCAGCAGAGTGGTTAGTCAGGGAACAAAATTAAATTATTTTTTCTCTACAGCTCTAATATGCTCTGTATACTGATTTAAAACTATAGGTATAAAATGGAGAGTTAAGTCAGTCCACCCTCTAATACAGAGGCAGTGTTCCAGTTTATTAGTATGGCTGCATTTATATTAAGAGATAGCACTAAATTTCTTGTTGACACTTTTTGGAGTAGAATGGGATGCAAGTAGACAGCATTATAAATAGTAAACTGTGTGTACCTCTTCAGATTTTCCAAGTCTAGAGGGAGAAATTGTTAGGCAGAGAGATGGGAAATCGTGACCTGTATATATTCAGATAGTTTGAAGTCCATTGTTTGTGCAGACTGTTGCTATTTCAGGGCTGCAGGAATTGTGTTGTACAGAAGTTTGTTGCAATTT
>NW_026991373.1:0-23862 GCF_036370855.1 Dromaius novaehollandiae | reverse complement strand
GGAAGGGGCGGAAGGGCGGAAAGGGCGGAAGGGGCGGAAAGGGCGGAAAGGGCGGAAGGGGCGGAAGGGGCGGAAGGGGCGGAAGGGGCGGAAGCGGCGGAAAGGGCGGAAAGGGCGGAAGGGGCGGAAGGGGCGGAAAGGGCGGAAAGGGCGGAAGGGCGGAAAGGGCGGAAGGGCGGAAGGGGCGGAAGGGCGGAAGGGGCGGAAAGGGCGGAAGGGGCGGAAGGGCGGAAGGGCGGAAGGGGCGGAAGGGCGGAAAGGGCGGAAGGGGCGGAAGGGGCGGAAAGGGCGGAAGGGGCGGAAGGGGCGGAAAGGGCGGAAAGGGCGGAAAGGGCGGAAGGGGCGGAAGGGGCGGAAGGGCGGAAGGGGCGGAAAGGGCGGAAGGGGCGGAAGGGCGGAAGGGCGGAAGGGGCGGAAGGGCGGAAAGGGCGGAAGGGGCGGAAGGGCGGAAAGGCGGAAGGGCGGAAGGGCGGAAGGGGCGGAAGGGGCGGAAAGGGCGGAAGGGGCGGAAAGGGCCGAAGGCGGAAAGGGCGGAAGGGCGGAAAGGGCGGAAGGGCGGAAGGGCGGAAGGGGCGGAAGGGGCGGAAGGGGCGGAAGGGGCGGAAGGGCGGAAGGGGCGGAAGGGCGGAAGGGGCGGAAAGGGCGGAAGGGGCGGAAGGGCGGAAGGGCGGAAGGGGCGGAAGGGCGGAAAGGGCGGAAGGGGCGGAAGGGGCGGAAAGGGCGGAAAGGGCGGAAGGGGCGGAAGGGGCGGAAAGGGCGGAAGGGGCGGAAGGGCGGAAAGGGCGGAAGGGGCGGAAGGGCGGAAGGGGCGGAAGGGGCGGAAGGGGCGGAAAGGGCGGAAGGGCGGAAGGGGCGGAAGGGGCGGAAGGGGCGGAAGGGGCGGAAGGGCGGAAGGGCGGAAGGGGCGGAAGGGCGGAAGGGCGGAAGGGGCGGAAGGGCGGAAAGGGCGGAAAGGGCGGAAGGGGCGGAAGGGGCGGAAGGGGCGGAAGGGCGGAAGGGGTGGAAGGGCGGAAAGGGCGGATGGGCGGAAGGGGCGGAAGGGGCGGAAGGGGCGGAAGGGGCGGAAGGGCGGAAGGGGCGGAAAGGGCGGAAGGGGCGGAAAGGGCGGAAGGGCGGAAGGGCGGAAGGGGCGGAAGGGCGGAAAGGGCGGAAGGGGCGGAAGGGGCGGAAAGGGCGGAAAGGGCGGAAAGGGCGGAAGGGGCGGAAGGGGCGGAAGGGGCGGAAGGGGCGGAAGGGCGGAAAGGGCGGAAGGGCGGAAGGGGCGGAAGGGCGGAAAGGGCGGAAGGGGCGGAAGGGCGGAAGGGCGGAAGGGCGGAAAGGGCGGAAGGGCGGAAGGGGCGGAAGGGGCGGAAGGGCGGAAAGGGCGGTAGGGGCGGAAGGGGCGGAAGGGGCGGAAGGGGCGGAAGGGGCGGAAAGGGCGGAAAGGGCGGAAGGGGCGGAAGGGGCGGAAGGGCGGAAGGGGCGGAAAGGGCGGAAGGGGCGGAAGGGGCGGAAGGGCGGAAGGGCGGAAGGGGCGGAAGGGCGGAAAGGGCGGAAGGGCGGAAGGGGCGGAAGGGGCGGAAGGGGCGGAAGGGGCGGAAGGGCGGAAGGGGCGGAAGGGGCGGAAGGGCGGAAAGGGCGGAAGGGGCGGAAGGGGCGGAAAGGGCGGAAAGGGCGGAAGGGGCGGAAGGGCGGAAGGGGCGGAAGGGGCGGAAGGGCGGAAGGGGCGGAAGGGCGGAAGGGGCGGAAGGGGCGGAAGGGGCGGAAGGGCGGAAGGGGCGGAAAGGGCGGAAGGGCGGAAGGGCGGAAAGGGCGGAAGGGGCGGAAAGGGCGGAAGGGCGGAAAGGGCGGAAAGGGCGGAAAGGGCGGAAGGGGCGGAAAGGGCGGAAGGGCGGAAAGGGCGGAAAGGGCGGAAAGGGCGGAAGGGGCGGAAAGGGCGGAAGGGCGGAAGGGGCGGAAGGGGCGGAAGGGGCGGAAAGGGCGGAAAGGGCGGAAGGGGCGGAAGGGCGGAAGGGGCGGAAAGGGCGGAAGGGGCGGAAGGGCGGAAGGGCGGAAAGGGCGGAAAGGGCGGAGGGGCGGAAGGGGCAGAAGGGGCGGAAGGGCGGAAGGGCGGAAAGGGCGGAAGGGCGGAAAGGGCGGAAGGGGCGGAAGGGGCGGAAGGGGCGGAAGGGGCGGAAAGGGCGGAAGGGGCGGAAGGGCGGAAGGGGCGGAAGGGCGGAAAGGGCGGAAGGGGCGGAAGGGCGGAAAGGGCGGAAAGGGCGGAAAGGGCGGAAAGAGCGGAAGGGCGGAAAGGGCGGAAGGGGCGGAAGGGGCGGAAAGGGCGGAAGGGGCGGAAGGGGCGGAAGGGCGGAAAGGGCGGAAGGGGCGGAAGGGCGGAAGGGCGGAAGGGGCGGAAGGGCGGAAAGGGCGTAAGGGGCGGAAGGGGCGGAAGGGGCGGAAGGGCGGAAGGGGCGGAAGGGCGGAAAGGGCGGAAGGGCGGAAGGGCGGAAGGGGCGGAAGGGCGGAAAGGGCGGAAGGGGCGGAAGGGGCGGAAAGGCGGAAAGGGCGGAAGGGGCGGAAGGGCGGAAGGGCGGAAGGGGCGGAAGGGCGGAAAGGGCGGAAGGGGCGGAAGGGGCGGAAGGGGCGGAAAGGGCGGAAAGGGCGGAAGGGGCGGAAGGGGCGGAAGGGCGGAAGGGGCGGAAGGGCGGAAAGGGCGGAAGGGGCGGAAGGGGCGGAAGGGCGGAAGGGCGGAAGGGGCGGAAGGGCGGAAAGGGCGGAAGGGGCGGAAGGGGCGGAAGGGGCGGAAGGGCGGAAGGGGCGGAAGGGCGGAAAGGGCGGAAGGGCGGAAGGGGCGGAAGGGGCGGAAGGGCGGAAAGGCGGAAGTGCGGAAGGGCGGAAGGGGCGGAAGGGGCGGAAAGGGCGGAAAGGGCGGAAAGGGCGGAAGGGCGGAAAGGGCGGAAGGGCGGAAGGGCGGAAGGGGCGGACGGGGCGGAAGGGGCGGAAGGGGCGGAAAGGGCGGAAAGGGCGGAAAGGGCGGAAGGGGCGGAAGGGGCGGAAGGGGCGGAAGGGGCGGAAGGGGCGGAAGGGCGGAAGGGGCGGAAAGGGCGGAAAGGGCGGAAAGGGCGGAAAGGGCAGAAGGGCGGAAGGGGCGGAAAGGGCCGGAAGGGCGGCAAGGGCGGAAGGGCGGAAGGGCGGAAGGGCAGAAGGGGCGGAAGGGGCGGAAGGGGCGGAAGGGCGGAAAGGGCAGAAAGGCGGAAGGGCGGAAGGGGCGGAAAGGGCGGAAGGGGCGGAAGGGGCGGAAGGGGCGGAAGGGCGGAAGGGCGGAAAGGGCGGAAGGGGCGGAAGGGCGGAAGGGCTGAAGGGGCGGAAGGGGCGGAAAGGGCGGAAAGGGCGGAAGTGGCGGAAGGGGCGGAAGGGGCGGAAGGGCGGAAGGGGCGGAAAGGGCGGAAGGGGCGGAAGGGCGGAAGGGCGGAAGGGGCGGAAGGGCGGAAAGGGCGGAAGGGGCGGAAGGGGCGGAAAGGGCGGAAAGGGCGGAAGGGGCGGAAGGGGCGGAAGGGCGGAAGGGGCGGAAGGGGCGGAAAGGGCGGAAGGGCGGAAGGGGCGGAAGGGGCGGAAGGGCGGAAAGGCGGAAGGGCGGAAGGGCGGAAGGGGCGGAAGGGGCGGAAAGGGCCGGAAGGGCGGAAAGGGCGGAAGGGCGGAAGGGCGGAAGGGGCGGAAGGGGCGGAAGGGCGGAAGGGCGGAAAGGGCGGAAAGGGCGGAGGGGCGGAAGGGGCAGAAGGGGCGGAAGGGCGGAAGGGCGGAAAGGGCGGAAGGGCGGAAAGGGCGGAAGGGGCGGAAGGGGCGGAAGGGGCGGAAGGGGCGGAAAGGGCGGAAGGGGCGGAAGGGCGGAAGGGGCGGAAGGGCGGAAAGGGCGGAAGGGGCGGAAGGGGCGGAAAGGGCGGAAAGGGCGGAAAGGGCGGAAGGGGCGGAAGGGGCGGAAGGGCGGAAGGGGCGGAAGGGCGGAAAGGGCGGAAGGGCGGAAGGGGCGGAAGGGGCGGAAGGGCGGAAAGGCGGAAGGGCGGAAGGGCGGAAGGGGCGGAAGGGGCGGAAGGGCGGAAAGGGCGGAAAGGGCGGAAAGGGCGGAAGGGGCGGAAGGGCGGAAGGGCGGAAAGGGCGGAAAGGGCGGAAGGGGCGGAAGGGCGGAAGGGCGGAAAGGGCGGAAGGGGCGGAAGGAGCGGAAGGGCGGAAAGGGCGGAAAGGGCGGAAAGGGCGGAAGGGGCGGAAGGGCGGAAGGGGCGGAAGGGGCGGAAGGGCGGAAGGGCGGAAAGGGCGGAAGGGGCGGAAGGGGCGGAAGGGGCGGAAGGGGCGGAAGGGGCGGAAAGGGCGGAAGGGCGGAAGGGCGGAAAGGGCGGAAGGGGCGGAAGGGCGGAAGGGGCGGAAGGGGCAGAAGGGCGGAAGGGCGGAAGGGGCGGAAGGGGCGGAAGGGGCGGAAAGGGCGGAAAGGGCGGAAGGGCGGAAAGGGCGGAAGGGGCGGAAGGGGCGGAAGGGCGGAAAGGGCGGAAGGGGCGGAAGGGGCGGAAGGGCGGAAAGGGCGGAAGGGCGGAAGGGGCGGAAGGGGCGGAAGGGCGGAAAGGCGGAAGGGCGGAAGCGCGGAAGGGGCGGAAGGGGCGGAAGGGGCGGAAAGGGCGGAAAGGGCGGAAGGGTGGAAGGGCGGAAAGGGCGGAAGGGCGGAAGGGCGGAAGGGCGGAAGGGGCGGAAGGGGCGGAAGGGGCGGAAGGGCGGAAGGGCGGAATGGGCGGAAAGGGCGGAGGGGCGGAAGGGTCGGAAGGGGCGGAAGGGCGGAAAGGGCGGAAGGGCGGAAAGGGCGGAAGGGCGGAAAGGGCGGAAGGGGCGGAGGGGCGGAAGGGGCGGAAGGGGCGGAAAGGGCGGAAGGGGCGGAAGGGGCGGAAGGGCGGAAAGGGCGGAAAGGCGGAAGGGCGGAAGGGCGGAAGGGGCGGAAGGGGCGGAAGGGGCGGAAAGGGCGGAAAGGGCGGAAGGGCGGAAGGGGCGGAAGCGCGGAAGGGGCGGAAGGGCGGAAGGGGCGGAAGGGGCGGAAGGGCGGAAGGGGCGGAAGGGGCGGAAGGGCGGAAGGGCGGAAAGGGCGGAAAGGGCGGAAGGGCGGAAAGGGCGGAAGCGCGGAAGGGCGGAAGGGCGGAAGGGCGGAAGGGGCGGAAGGGGCGGAAGGGCGGAAGGGCGGAAAGGGCGGAAGGGGCGGAAGGGCGGAAGGGCGGAAAGGGCGGAAAGGGCGGAGGGGCGGAAGGGGCGGAAGGGGCGGAAAGGGCGGTAGGGGCGGAAGGGGCGGAAGGGCGGAAAGGGCGGAAAGGCGGAAGGGCGGAAGGGCGGAAGGGGCGGAAGGGGTGGAAGGGGCGGAAGGGCGGAAAGGGCAGAAGGGCGGAAAGGGCGGAAGCGCGGAAGGGCGGAAGGGCGGAAGGGGCGGAAGGGGCGGAAGGGCGGAAGGGCGGAAAGGGCGGAAAGGGCGGAGGGGCGGAAGGGGCGGAAGGGCGGAAGGGGCGGAAGGGGCGGAAGGGCGGAAGGGGCGGAAGGGGCGGAAGGGGCGGAAAGGGCGGAAAGGGCGGAAAGGGCGGAAAGGGCGGAAGGGGCGGAAGGGGCGGAAGGGGCGGAAGGGGCGGAAGGGCGGAAAGGGCGGAGGGGCGGAAGGGGCGGAAAGGGCGGAAAGGGCGGAAAGGGCGGAAAGGGCGGAAGGGGCGGAAGGGGCGGAAGGGGCGGAAGGGCGGAAAGGGCGGAAGGGCGGAGGGGCGGAAGGGCGGAAGGGGCGGAAGGGCGGAAGGGCGGAAGGGCGGAAGGGGCGGAAGGGGCGGAAGGGGCGGAAGGGCGGAAGGGCCGAAAGGGCGGAAGGGGCGGAAGGGGCGGAAGGGGCGGAAGGGGCGGAAGGGCGGAAAGGGCGGAAGGGCGGAAAGGGCGGAAGGGCGGAAGGGGCGGAAGGGGCGGAAGGGCGGAAGGGCGGAAGGGCGGAAGGGCGGAAGGGGCGGAAGGGGCTGAAGGGCGGAAGGGCGGAAGGGGCGGAAGGGGCGGAAGGGCGGAAAGGGCGGAAGGGCGGAAGGGGCGGAAGGGGCGGAAGGGCGGAAGGGCGTAAGGGGCGGAAGGGCGGAAGGGGCGGAAGGGGCGGAAAGGGCGGAAAGGGCGGAAAGGGCGGAAGGGCGGAATGGGCGGAAGGGCGGAAAGGGCGGAAGGGCGGAAGGGCGGAAGGGCGGAAGGGGCGGAAGGGCGGAAGGGCGGAAAGGGCGGAAAGGGCGGAGGGGCGGAAGGGGCGGAAGGGGCGGAAGGGCGGAAGGGCGGAAGGGCGGAAAGGGCGGAAGGGCGGAAAGGGCGGAAGGGGCGGAAGGGCGGAAGGGCGGAAGGGGCGGAAGGGCGGAAGGGGCGGAAGGGCGGAAAGGGCGGAAGGGCGGAAGGAGCGGAAGGGGCGGAAGGGCGGAAAGGCGGAAAGGGCGGAAGGGGCGGAAGGGGCGGAAGGGGCGGAAGGGGCGGAAAGGGCGGAAGGTGCGGAAGGGCGGAAAGGGCGGAAGGGCGGAGGGGCGGAAGGGGCGGAAGGGGCGGAAGGGCGGAAGGGCGGAAGGGGCGGAAGGGGCGGAAAGGGCGGAAGGGGCGGAAGGGTCGGCAGGGGCGGAAGGGCGGAAGGGGCGGAAGGGCGGAAAGGGCGGAAGGGCGGAAGGGGCGGAAGGGCGGAAGGGCGGAAAGGGCGGAAAGGGCGGAGGGGCGGAAGGGGCGGAAGGGGCGGAAGGGGCGGAAGGGCGGAAGGGCGGAAGGGGCGGAAGGGGCGGAAGGGCGGAAGGGCGGAAGGGGCGGAAGGGCGGAAAGGGTGGAAAGGGCGGAAGGGGCGGAAGGGCGGAAAGGGCAGAAAGGGCGGAAAGGGCGGAGGGGCGGAAGGGGCGGAAGGGGCGGAAGGGGCGGAAGGGCGGAAGGGCGGAAGGGCGGAAGGGGCGGAAGGGGCGGAAGGGCGGAAAGGGCGGAAGGGCGGAAGGGGCGGAAGGGGCGGAAGGGCGGAAGGGCGTAAGGGGCGGAAGGGCGGAAGGGGCGGAAGGGGCGGAAAGGGCGGAAAGGGCGGAAAGGGCGGAAGGGCGGAATGGGCGGAAGGGCGGAAAGGGCGGAAGGGCGGAAGGGCGGAAGGGCGGAAGGGGCGGAAGGGCGGAAGGGCGGAAAGGGCGGAAAGGGCGGAGGGGCGGAAGGGGCGGAAGGGGCGGAAGGGCGGAAGGGCGGAAGGGCGGAAGGGGCGGAAGGGCGGAAAGGCGGAAAGGGCGGAAGGGGCGGAAGGGGCGGAAGGGGCGGAAGGGGCGGAAAGGGCGGAAGGTGCGGAAGGGCGGAAAGGGCGGAAGGGCGGAGGGGCGGAAGGGGCGGAAGGGGCGGAAGGGCGGAAGGGCGGAAGGGGCGGAAGGGGCGGAAGGGGCGGAAGGGCGGAAGGGCGGAAGGGCGGAAAGGGCGGAAGGGCGGAAAGGGCGGAAGGGGCGGAAGGGGCGGAAAGGGCAGAAGGGGCGGAAAGGGCGGAAGGGGCAGAAGGGCGGAAAGGGCGGAAAGGGCGGAAAGGGCGGAAGGGGCGGAAGGGCGGAAGGGCGGAAGGGGCGGAAGGGGCGGAAGGGCGGAAGGGCGGAAGGGGCGGAAGGGGCGGAAAGGGCGGAAAGGGCGGAAGGGGCGGAAGGGGCGGAAAGGGCGGAAAGGGCGGAAAGGGCGGAAGGGCGGAAGGGGCGGAAAGGGCGGAAAGGGCGGAAAGGGCGGAAGGGGCGGAAGGGCGGAAGGGCGGAAGGGGCGGAAGGGCGGAAAGGGCGGAAAGGCGGAAGGGGCGGAAGGGGCGGAAGGGCGGAAGGGCGGAAAGGGCGGAAGGGCGGAGGAGCGGAAGGGCGGAAGGGCGGAAGGGGCGGAAGGGGCGGAAGGGCGGAAGGGCGGAAAGGGCGGAAGGGCGGAGGGGCGGAAGGGCGGAAGGGGCGGAAGGGCGGAAGGGCGGAAGGGCGGAAAGGGCGGAAGGGCGGAAAGGGCGGAAAGGGCGGAAGGGGCGGAAGGGGCGGAAGGGGCGGAAGGGGCGGAAAGGGCGGAAGGGCGGAAGGGCGGAAGGGGCGGAAGGGCGGAAGGACGGAAAGGGCGGAAGGGGCGGAAAGGGCGGAAAGGGCGGAAGGGGCGGAAAGGGCAGAGAGGGCGGAAGGGGCGGAAGGGGCGTAAGGGGCGGAAAGGGCGGAAAGGGCGGAAGGGGCGGAAGGGGCGGAAGGGCGGAAGGGGCGGAAGGGCGGAAAGGGCGGAAGGGCGGAAGGGGCGGAAGGGGCGGAAGGGCGGAAAGGGCGGAAGGGGCGGAAAGGGCGGAAAGGGCGGAAGGGCGGAAGGGCGGAAAGGGCGGAAGGGGCGGAAGGGGCGGAAGGGCGGAAGGGCGGAAGGGGCGGAAAGGGCGGAAAGGGCGGAAGGGGCGGAAGGGGCGGAAGGGCGGAAGGGGCGGAAAGGGCGGAAGGGGCAGAAGGGCGGAAGGGCGGAAGGGGCGGAAGGGCGGAAGGGGCAGAAGGGCGGAAGGGCGGAAGGGGCGGAAGGGCGGAAAGGGCGGAAGGGGCGGAAGGGCGGAAGGGCGGAAAGGGCGGAAGGGGCGGAAAGGGCGGAAAGGGCGGAAAGGGCGGAAGGGCGGTAGGGGCGGAAGGGGCGGAAGGGCGGAAGGGGCGGAAGGGCGGAAGGGGCGGAAGGGCGGAAAGGGCGGAAAGGGCGGAAGGGGCGGAAGGGGCGGAAAGGGCGGAAAGGGCGGAAAGGGCGAAAGGGCGGAAGGGCGGAAGGGCGGAAGGGGCGGAAGGGGCGGAAGGGCGGAAGGGCGGAAAGGGCGGAAGGGCGGAGGGGCGGAAGTGGCGGAAGGGGCGGAAGGGCGGAAGGGCGGAAGGGCGGAAAGGGCGGAAGGGCGGAAAGGGCGGAAGGGGCGGAAGGGGCGGAAGGGGCGGAAGGGGCGGAAAGGGCGGAAGGGGCGGAAGGGGCGGAAGGGCGGAAGGGCGGAAGGGGCGGAAAGGGCGGAAGGGGCGGAAGGGCGGAAAGGGCGGAAAGGGCGGAAAGGGCGGAAAGGGCGGAAGGGCGGAAGGGCGGAAGGGGCGGAAGGGGCGGAAGGGCGGAAGGGCGGAAAGGGCGGAAGGGCGGAGGGGCGGAAGGGCGGAAGGGGCGGAAGGGCGGAAGGGCGGAAGGGCGGAAAGGGCGGAAGGGCGGAAAGGGCGGAAGGGGCGGAAGGGGCGGAAGGGGCGGAAGGGGCGGAAAGGGCGGAAGGGGCGGAAGGGGCGGAAGGGCGGAAGGGCGGAAAGGGCGGAAGGGGCGGAAAGGGCGGAAGGGGCGGAAGGGGCGGAAGGGGCGGAAGGGCAGAAAGGGCGGAAGGGGCGGAAGGGCGGAAGGGGCGGAAGGGGCTGAAGGGCGGAAAGGGCAGAAGGGGCGGAAGGGGCGGAAAGGGCGGAAAGGGCGGAAGGGGCGGAAGGGGCGGAAGGGGCGGAAGGGGCGGAAGGGCGGAAGGGGCCGAAAGGGCGGAAGGGGCGGAAAGGGCGGAAGGGCGGAAGGGCGGAAGGGCGGAAAGGGCGGAAAGGGCGGAAAGGGCGAAAGGGCGGAAGGGGCCGAAAGGGCGGAAGGGGCGGAAAGGGCGGAAGGGCGGAAGGGGCGGAAGGGCGGAAAGGGCGGAAAGGGCGGAAAGGGCGAAAGGGCGGAAGGGCGGAAGGGCGGAAGGGGCGGAAGGGGCGGAAGGGCGGAAGGGCGGAAAGGGCGGAAGGGCGGAGGGGCGGAAGTGGCGGAAGGGGCGGAAGGGCGGAAGGGCGGAAGGGCGGAAAGGGCGGAAGGGCGGAAAGGGCGGAAGGGGCGGAAGGGGCGGAAGGGGCGGAAGGGGCGGAAAGGGCGGAAGGGGCGGAAGGGGCGGAAGGGCGGAAGGGCGGAAGGGGCGGAAAGGGCGGAAGGGGCGGAAGGGCGGAAAGGGCGGAAAGGGCGGAAAGGGCGGAAAGGGCGGAAGGGCGGAAGGGCGGAAGGGGCGGAAGGGGCGGAAGGGCGGAAGGGCGGAAAGGGCGGAAGGGCGGAGGGGCGGAAGGGCGGAAGGGGCGGAAGGGCGGAAGGGCGGAAGGGCGGAAAGGGCGGAAGGGCGGAAAGGGCGGAAGGGGCGGAAGGGGCGGAAGGGGCGGAAGGGGCGGAAAGGGCGGAAGGGGCGGAAGGGGCGGAAGGGCGGAAGGGCGGAAAGGGCGGAAGGGGCGGAAAGGGCGGAAGGGGCGGAAGGGGCGGAAGGGGCGGAAGGGCAGAAAGGGCGGAAGGGGCGGAAGGGCGGAAGGGGCGGAAGGGGCTGAAGGGCGGAAAGGGCAGAAGGGGCGGAAGGGGCGGAAAGGGCGGAAAGGGCGGAAGGGGCGGAAGGGGCGGAAGGGGCGGAAGGGGCGGAAGGGCGGAAGGGGCCGAAAGGGCGGAAGGGGCGGAAAGGGCGGAAGGGCGGAAGGGCGGAAGGGGCGGAAGGGCGGAAGGCCGGAAGGGGCGGAAGGGGCGGAAGGGGCGGAAAGGGCGGAAAGGGCGGAAGGGCGGAAGGGGCGGAAGGGGCGGAAGGGTGGAAGGGGCGGAAGGGCGGAAAGGGCGGAAGGGGCGGAAGGGCGGAAGGGGCGGAAGGGGCGGAAGGGCGGAAAGGGCGGAAGGGGCGGAAGGGGCGGAACGGGCGGAAAGGGCGGAAGGGGTGGAAAGGGCGGAAGGGCGGAAGGGGCGGAAGGGGCGGAAGGGGCGGAAAGGGCGGAAGGGGCGGAAGGGGCGGAAGGGGCGGAAAGGGCGGAAAGGGCGGAAGGGGCGGAAGGGGCGGAAGGGCGCAAGGGGCGGAAGGGCGGAAGGGCGGAAGGGCGGAAGGGGCGGAAGGGGCGGAAGGGCGGAAAGGGCGGAAGGGGCGGAAGGGGCGGAAGGGGCGGAAGGGCGGAAGGGGCGGAAGGGCGGAAAGGGCGGAAGGGCGGAAGGGGCGGAAGGGGCGGAAGGGCGGAAAGGCGGAAGGGCGGAAGGGCGGAAGGGCGGAAGGGGCGGAAGGGGCGGAAAGGGCGGAAAGGGCGGAAGGGCGGAAAGGGCGGAAGGGCGGAAGGGCGGAAGGGGCGGAAGGGGCGGAAGGGGCGGAAAGGGCGGAAAGGGCGGAAGGGGCGGAAGGGCGGAAAGGGCGGAAGGGGCGGAAGGGGCGGAAAGGGCGGAAGGGGCGGAAGGGGCGGAAGGGGCGGAAGGGCGGAAGGGGCGGAAAGGGCGGAAGGGGCGGAAAGGGCGGAAGGGCGGAAGGGGCGGAAGGGGCGGAAGGGCGGAATGGGCGGAAGGGCGGAAGGGGCGGAAAGGGCGGAAAGGGCGGAAGGGCGGAAAGGGCGGAAGGGCGGAAGGGGCGGAAGGGCGGAATGGGTGGAAGGGCGGAAGGGGCGGAAGGGGCGGAAGGGCGGAAGGGCGGAAGGGGCGGAAGGGCGGAAAGGGCGGAAGGGGCGGAAGGGGCGGAAGGGCGGAAAGGGCGGAAGGGGCGGAAGGGGCGGAAGGGGCGGAAAGGGCGGAAGGGGCGGAAGGGGCGGAAGGGGCGGAAGGGCGGAAGGGGCGGAAGGGCGGAAAGGGCGGAAGGGCGGAAGGGGCGGAAGGGGCGGAAGGGCGGAAAGGCGGAAGGGCGGAAGTGCGGAAGGGGCGGAAGGGGCGGAAAGGGCGGAAGGGGCGGAAAGGGCGGAAGGGCGGAAAGGGCGGAAGGGCGGAAGGGCGGAAGGGGCGGAAGGGGCGGAAGGGCGGAAGGGGCGGAAGGGCGGAAAGGGCGGAAGGGCGGAAGGGGCGGAAGGGGCGGAAGGGCGGAAGGGCGGAAGGGGCGGAAGGGCGGAAGGGCGGAAAGGGCGGAAGGGGCGGAAGGGGCGGAAGGGGCGGAAGGGGCGGAAGGGGCGGAAGGGCGGAAGGGGCGGAAGGGCGGAAAGGGCGGAAGGGCGGAAGGGGCGGAAGGGGCGGAAGGGCGGAAAGGCGGAAGGGCGGAAGGGGCGGAAGGGCGGAAAGGGCGGAAGGGGCGGAAAGGGCGGAAAGGGCGGAAGGGGCGGAAGGGGCGGAAGGGGCGGAAGGGGCGGAAGCGGCGGAAAGGGCGGAAAGGGCGGAAGGGGCGGAAGGGGCGGAAAGGGCGGAAAGGGCGGAAGGGCGGAAAGGGCGGAAGGGCGGAAGGGGCGGAAGGGCGGAAGGGGCGGAAAGGGCGGAAGGGGCGGAAGGGCGGAAGGGCGGAAGGGGCGGAAGGGCGGAAAGGGCGGAAGGGGCGGAAGGGCGGAAGGGCGGAAGGGCGGAAAGGGCGGAAGGGCGGAAAGGGCGGAAAGGGCGGAAGGGGCGGAAGGGGCGGAAGGGGCGGAAGGGGCGGAAAGGGCGGAAGGGCGGAAGGGCGGAAGGGGCGGAAGGGCGGAAGGACGGAAAGGGCGGAAGGGGCGGAAAGGGCGGAAAGGGCGGAAGGGGCGGAAAGGGCAGAGAGGGCGGAAGGGGCGGAAGGGGCGTAAGGGGCGGAAAGGGCGGAAAGGGCGGAAGGGGCGGAAGGGGCGGAAGGGCGGAAGGGGCGGAAGGGCGGAAAGGGCGGAAGGGCGGAAGGGGCGGAAGGGGCGGAAGGGCGGAAAGGGCGGAAGGGGCGGAAAGGGCGGAAAGGGCGGAAGGGCGGAAGGGCGGAAAGGGCGGAAGGGGCGGAAGGGGCGGAAGGGCGGAAGGGCGGAAGGGGCGGAAAGGGCGGAAAGGGCGGAAGGGGCGGAAGGGGCGGAAGGGCGGAAGGGGCGGAAAGGGCGGAAGGGGCAGAAGGGCGGAAGGGCGGAAGGGGCGGAAGGGCGGAAAGGGCGGAAGGGGCGGAAGGGCGGAAGGGCGGAAAGGGCGGAAGGGGCGGAAAGGGCGGAAAGGGCGGAAAGGGCGGAAGGGCGGTAGGGGCGGAAGGGGCGGAAGGGCGGAAGGGGCGGAAGGGCGGAAAGGGCGGAAAGGGCGGAAGGGGCGGAAGGGGCGGAAAGGGCGGAAAGGGCGGAAAGGGCGAAAGGGCGGAAGGGCGGAAGGGCGGAAGGGGCGGAAGGGGCGGAAGGGCGGAAGGGCGGAAAGGGCGGAAGGGCGGAGGGGCGGAAGTGGCGGAAGGGGCGGAAGGGCGGAAGGGCGGAAGGGCGGAAAGGGCGGAAGGGCGGAAAGGGCGGAAGGGGCGGAAGGGGCGGAAGGGGCGGAAGGGGCGGAAAGGGCGGAAGGGGCGGAAGGGGCGGAAGGGCGGAAGGGCGGAAGGGGCGGAAAGGGCGGAAGGGGCGGAAGGGCGGAAAGGGCGGAAAGGGCGGAAAGGGCGGAAAGGGCGGAAGGGCGGAAGGGCGGAAGGGGCGGAAGGGGCGGAAGGGCGGAAGGGCGGAAAGGGCGGAAGGGCGGAGGGGCGGAAGGGCGGAAGGGGCGGAAGGGCGGAAGGGCGGAAGGGCGGAAAGGGCGGAAGGGCGGAAAGGGCGGAAGGGGCGGAAGGGGCGGAAGGGGCGGAAGGGGCGGAAAGGGCGGAAGGGGCGGAAGGGGCGGAAGGGCGGAAGGGCGGAAAGGGCGGAAGGGGCGGAAAGGGCGGAAGGGGCGGAAGGGGCGGAAGGGGCGGAAGGGCAGAAAGGGCGGAAGGGGCGGAAGGGCGGAAGGGGCGGAAGGGGCTGAAGGGCGGAAAGGGCAGAAGGGGCGGAAGGGGCGGAAAGGGCGGAAAGGGCGGAAGGGGCGGAAGGGGCGGAAGGGGCGGAAGGGGCGGAAGGGCGGAAGGGGCCGAAAGGGCGGAAGGGGCGGAAAGGGCGGAAGGGCGGAAGGGCGGAAGGGCGGAAAGGGCGGAAAGGGCGGAAAGGGCGAAAGGGCGGAAGGGGCCGAAAGGGCGGAAGGGGCGGAAAGGGCGGAAGGGCGGAAGGGGCGGAAGGGCGGAAAGGGCGGAAAGGGCGGAAAGGGCGAAAGGGCGGAAGGGCGGAAGGGCGGAAGGGGCGGAAGGGGCGGAAGGGCGGAAGGGCGGAAAGGGCGGAAGGGCGGAGGGGCGGAAGTGGCGGAAGGGGCGGAAGGGCGGAAGGGCGGAAGGGCGGAAAGGGCGGAAGGGCGGAAAGGGCGGAAGGGGCGGAAGGGGCGGAAGGGGCGGAAGGGGCGGAAAGGGCGAAAGGGGCGGAAGGGGCGGAAGGGCGGAAGGGCGGAAGGGGCGGAAAGGGCGGAAGGGGCGGAAGGGCGGAAAGGGCGGAAAGGGCGGAAAGGGCGGAAAGGGCGGAAGGGCGGAAGGGCGGAAGGGGCGGAAGGGGCGGAAGGGCGGAAGGGCGGAAAGGGCGGAAGGGCGGAGGGGCGGAAGGGCGGAAGGGGCGGAAGGGCGGAAGGGCGGAAGGGCGGAAAGGGCGGAAGGGCGGAAAGGGCGGAAGGGGCGGAAGGGGCGGAAGGGGCGGAAGGGGCGGAAAGGGCGGAAGGGGCGGAAGGGGCGGAAGGGCGGAAGGGCGGAAAGGGCGGAAGGGGCGGAAAGGGCGGAAGGGGCGGAAGGGGCGGAAGGGGCGGAAGGGCAGAAAGGGCGGAAGGGGCGGAAGGGCGGAAGGGGCGGAAGGGGCTGAAGGGCGGAAAGGGCAGAAGGGGCGGAAGGGGCGGAAAGGGCGGAAAGGGCGGAAGGGGCGGAAGGGGCGGAAGGGGCGGAAGGGGCGGAAGGGCGGAAGGGGCCGAAAGGGCGGAAGGGGCGGAAAGGGCGGAAGGGCGGAAGGGCGGAAGGGGCGGAAGGGCGGAAGGCCGGAAGGGGCGGAAGGGGCGGAAGGGGCGGAAAGGGCGGAAAGGGCGGAAGGGCGGAAGGGGCGGAAGGGGCGGAAGGGTGGAAGGGGCGGAAGGGCGGAAAGGGCGGAAGGGGCGGAAGGGCGGAAGGGGCGGAAGGGGCGGAAGGGCGGAAAGGGCGGAAGGGGCGGAAGGGGCGGAACGGGCGGAAAGGGCGGAAGGGGTGGAAAGGGCGGAAGGGCGGAAGGGGCGGAAGGGGCGGAAGGGGCGGAAAGGGCGGAAGGGGCGGAAGGGGCGGAAGGGGCGGAAAGGGCGGAAAGGGCGGAAGGGGCGGAAGGGGCGGAAGGGCGCAAGGGGCGGAAGGGCGGAAGGGCGGAAGGGCGGAAGGGGCGGAAGGGGCGGAAGGGCGGAAAGGGCGGAAGGGGCGGAAGGGGCGGAAGGGGCGGAAGGGCGGAAGGGGCGGAAGGGCGGAAAGGGCGGAAGGGCGGAAGGGGCGGAAGGGGCGGAAGGGCGGAAAGGCGGAAGGGCGGAAGGGCGGAAGGGCGGAAGGGGCGGAAGGGGCGGAAAGGGCGGAAAGGGCGGAAGGGCGGAAAGGGCGGAAGGGCGGAAGGGCGGAAGGGGCGGAAGGGGCGGAAGGGGCGGAAAGGGCGGAAAGGGCGGAAGGGGCGGAAGGGCGGAAAGGGCGGAAGGGGCGGAAGGGGCGGAAAGGGCGGAAGGGGCGGAAGGGGCGGAAGGGGCGGAAGGGCGGAAGGGGCGGAAAGGGCGGAAGGGGCGGAAAGGGCGGAAGGGCGGAAGGGGCGGAAGGGGCGGAAGGGCGGAATGGGCGGAAGGGCGGAAGGGGCGGAAAGGGCGGAAAGGGCGGAAGGGCGGAAAGGGCGGAAGGGCGGAAGGGGCGGAAGGGCGGAATGGGTGGAAGGGCGGAAGGGGCGGAAGGGGCGGAAGGGCGGAAGGGCGGAAGGGGCGGAAGGGCGGAAAGGGCGGAAGGGGCGGAAGGGGCGGAAGGGCGGAAAGGGCGGAAGGGGCGGAAGGGGCGGAAGGGGCGGAAAGGGCGGAAGGGGCGGAAGGGGCGGAAGGGGCGGAAGGGCGGAAGGGGCGGAAGGGCGGAAAGGGCGGAAGGGCGGAAGGGGCGGAAGGGGCGGAAGGGCGGAAAGGCGGAAGGGCGGAAGTGCGGAAGGGGCGGAAGGGGCGGAAAGGGCGGAAGGGGCGGAAAGGGCGGAAGGGCGGAAAGGGCGGAAGGGCGGAAGGGCGGAAGGGGCGGAAGGGGCGGAAGGGCGGAAGGGGCGGAAGGGCGGAAAGGGCGGAAGGGCGGAAGGGGCGGAAGGGGCGGAAGGGCGGAAGGGCGGAAGGGGCGGAAGGGCGGAAGGGCGGAAAGGGCGGAAGGGGCGGAAGGGGCGGAAGGGGCGGAAGGGGCGGAAGGGGCGGAAGGGCGGAAGGGGCGGAAGGGCGGAAAGGGCGGAAGGGCGGAAGGGGCGGAAGGGGCGGAAGGGCGGAAAGGCGGAAGGGCGGAAGGGGCGGAAGGGCGGAAAGGGCGGAAGGGGCGGAAAGGGCGGAAAGGGCGGAAGGGGCGGAAGGGGCGGAAGGGGCGGAAGGGGCGGAAGCGGCGGAAAGGGCGGAAAGGGCGGAAGGGGCGGAAGGGGCGGAAAGGGCGGAAAGGGCGGAAGGGCGGAAAGGGCGGAAGGGCGGAAGGGGCGGAAGGGCGGAAGGGGCGGAAAGGGCGGAAGGGGCGGAAGGGCGGAAGGGCGGAAGGGGCGGAAGGGCGGAAAGGGCGGAAGGGGCGGAAGGGGCGGAAAGGGCGGAAAGGGCGGAAGGGGCGGAAGGGGCGGAAAGGGCGGAAGGGCGGAAGGGGCGGAAGGGGCGGAAAGGGCGGAAGGGGCGGAAGGGGCGGAAAGGGCGGAAGGGCGGAAGGGGCGGAAGGGGCGGAAGGGGCGGAAGGGCGGAAGGGGCGGAAAGGGCGGAAGGGGCGGAAAGGGCGGAAGGGCGGAAGGGCGGAAGGGCGGAAGGGGCGGAAGGGCGGAAGGGGCGGAAGGGGCGGAAGGGCGGAAAGGGCGGAAGGGGCGGAAGGGGCGGAAGGGCGGAAAGGGCGGAAGGGGCGGAAGGGCGGAAGGGGCGGAAGGGGCGGAAGGGCGGAAAGGGCGGAAGGGGCGGAAGGGGCGGAACGGGCGGAAAGGGCGGAAGGGGTGGAAAGGGCGGAAGGGCGGAAGGGGCGGAAGGGGCGGAAGGGGCGGAAAGGGCGGAAGGGGCGGAAGGGGCGGAAGGGGCGGAAGGGCGGAAAGGGCGGAAGGGGCGGAAGGGGCGGAAGGGCGCAAGGGGCGGAAGGGCGGAAGGGCGGAAGGGCAGAAGGGGCGGAAGGGGCGGAAGGGCGGAAAGGGCGGAAGGGGCGGAAGGGGCGGAAGGGGCGGAAGGGCGGAAGGGGCGGAAGGGCGGAAAGGGCGGAAGGGCGGAAGGGGCGGAAGGGGCGGAAGGGCGGAAAGGCGGAAGGGCGGAAGGGCGGAAGGGCGGAAGGGGCGGAAGGGGCGGAAAGGGCGGAAAGGGCGGAAGGGCGGAAAGGGCGGAAGGGCGGAAGGGCGGAAGGGGCGGAAGGGGCGGAAGGGGCGGAAAGGGCGGAAAGGGCGGAAGGGGCGGAAGGGCGGAAAGGGCGGAAGGGGCGGAAGGGGCGGAAGGGGCGGAAGGGCGGAAGGGGCGGAAAGGGCGGAAGGGGCGGAAAGGGCGGAAGGGCGGAAGGGCGGAAGGGGCGGAAGGGCGGAAAGGGCGGAAGGGCGGAAGGGGCGGAAAGGGCGGAAAGGGCGGAAGGGCGGAAAGGGCGGAAGGGCGGAAGGGGCGGAAGGGCGGAATGGGTGGAAGGGCGGAAGGGGCGGAAGGGGCGGAAGGGCGGAAGGGCGGAAGGGGCGGAAGGGCGGAAAGGGCGGAAGGGGCGGAAGGGCGGAAGGGCGGAAAGGGCGGAAGGGGCGGAAAGGGCGGAAGGGGCGGAAAGGGCGGAAGGGGCGGAAGGGGCGGAAGGGGCGGAAGGGCGGAAGGGGCGGAAGGGCGGAAAGGGCGGAAGGGCGGAAGGGGCGGAAGGGGCGGAAGGGCGGAAAGGCGGAAGGGCGGAAGTGCGGAAGGGGCGGAAGGGGCGGAAAGGGCGGAAGGGGCGGAAAGGGCGGAAGGGCGGAAAGGGCGGAAGGGCGGAAGGGCGGAAGGGGCGGAAGGGGCGGAAGGGCGGAAGGGGCGGAAGGGCGGAAAGGGCGGAAGGGCGGAAGGGGCGGAAGGGGCGGAAGGGCGGAAGGGCGGAAGGGGCGGAAGGGGCGGAAGGGCGGAAAGGGCGGAAGGGGCGGAAGGGGCGGAAGGGGCGGAAGGGGCGGAAGGGCGGAAGGGGCGGAAGGGCGGAAAGGGCGGAAGGGCGGAAGGGGCGGAAGGGGCGGAAGGGCGGAAAGGCGGAAGGGCGGAAGGGGCGGAAGGGCGGAAAGGGCGGAAGGGGCGGAAAGGGCGGAAAGGGCGGAAGGGGCGGAAGGGGCGGAAGGGGCGGAAGGGGCGGAAGCGGCGGAAAGGGCGGAAAGGGCGGAAGGGGCGGAAGGGGCGGAAAGGGCGGAAAGGGCGGAAGGGCGGAAAGGGCGGAAGGGCGGAAGGGGCGGAAGGGCGGAAGGGGCGGAAAGGGCGGAAGGGGCGGAAGGGCGGAAGGGCGGAAGGGGCGGAAGGGCGGAAAGGGCGGAAGGGGCGGAAGGGGCGAAAAGGGCGGAAAGGGCGGAAGGGGCGGAAGGGGCGGAAAGGGCGGAAGGGCGGAAGGGGCGGAAGGTGCGGAAGGGGCGGAAGGGCGGAAGGGGCGGAAAGGGCGGAAGGGGCGGAAAGGGCGGAAGGGCGGAAGGGCGGAAGGGCGGAAGGGGCGGAAGGGCGGAAGGGGCGGAAGGGGCGGAAGGGCGGAAAGGGCGGAAGGGGCGGAAGGGGCGGAAGGGGCGGAAAGGGCGGAAGGGGTGGAAAGGGCGGAAGGGTGGAAGGGGCGGAAGGGGCGGAAGGGGCGGAAAGGGCGGAAGGGGCGGAAGGGGCGGAAGGGGCGGAAAGTGCGGAAGGGGCGGAAGGGGCGGAAGGGCGGAAGGGCGGAAGGGGCGGAAGGGGCGGAAGGGCGGAAAGGGCGGAAGGGGCGGAAGGGGCGGAAGGGGCGGAAGGGCGGAAGGGGCGGAAGGGCGGAAAGGGCGGAAGGGCGGAAGGGGCGGAAGGGGCGGAAGGGCGGAAAGGCGGAAGGGCGGAAGGGCGGAAGGGCGGAAGGGGCGGAAGGGGCGGAAAGGGCGGAAGGGGCGGAAGGGGCGGAAGGGCGGAAGGGCGGAAGGGCGGAAGGGGCGGAAGGGGCGGAAGGGGCGGAAAGGGCGGAAAGGGCGGAAGGGGCGGAAGGGCGGAAGGGGCGGAAGGGGCGGAAGGGGCGGAAAGGGCGGAAGGGGCGGAAGGGGCGGAAGGGGCGGAAGGGCGGAAGGGGCGGAAAGGGCGGAAGGGGCGGAAAGGGCGGAAGGGCGGAAGGGCGGAAGGGGCGGAAGGGCGGAAAGGGCGGAAGGGCGGAAGGGGCGGAAAGGGCGGAAAGGGCGGAAGGGCGGAAAGGGCGGAAGGGCGGAAGGGGCGGAAGGGCGGAAAGGGCGGAAGGGCGGAAGGGGCGGAAGGGGCGGAAGGGCGGAAGGGCGGAAGGGGCGGAAGGGCGGAAAGGGCGGAAGGGGCGGAAGGGGCGGAAGGGGCGGAAGGGCGGAAGGGGCGGAAGGGCGGAAAGGGCGGAAGGGCGGAAGGGGCGGAAGGGGCGGAAGGGCGGAAAGGCGGAAGGGCGGAAGGGCGGAAGGGGCGGAAGGGGCGGAAAGGGCGGAAGGGGCGGAAAGGGCGGAAGGGCGGAAAGGGCGGAAGGGCGGAAGGGCGGAAGGGGCGGAAGGGGCGGAAGGGCGGAAGGGGCGGAAGGGCGGAAAGGGCGGAAGGGCGGAAGGGGCGGAAGGGGCGGAAGGGCGGAAGGGCGGAAGGGGCGGAAGGGCGGAAAGGGCGGAAGGGGCGGAAGGGGCGGAAGGGCGGAAAGGGCGGAAGGGGCGGAAGGGGCGGAAGGGGCGGAAAGGGCGGAAGGGGCGGAAGGGGCGGAAGGGGCGGAAGGGGCGGAAGGGCGGAAGGGGCGGAAGGGCGGAAAGGGCGGAAGGGCGGAAGGGGCGGAAGGGGCGGAAGGGCGGAAAGGCGGAAGGGGCGGAAGGGCGGAAAGGGCGGAAGGGGCGGAAAGGGCGGAAAGGGCGGAAGGGGCGGAAGGGGTGGAAGGGGCGGAAGCGGCGGAAAGGGCGGAAAGGGCGGAAGGGGCGGAAGGGACGGAAAGGGCGGAAAGGGCGGAAGGGCGGAAAGGGCGGAAGGGCGGAAGGGGCGGAAGGGCGGAAGGGGCGGAAAGGGCGGAAGGGGCGGAAGGGCGGAAGGGCGGAAGGGGCGGAAGGGCGGAAAGGGCGGAAGGGGCGGAAGGGGCGGAAAGGGCGGAAAGGGCGGAAGGGGCGGAAGGGGCGGAAAGGGCGGAAGGGCGGAAGGGGCGGAAGGGCGGAAAGGGCGGAAGGGCGGAAGGGGCGGAAGGGGCGGAAGGGGCGGAAGGGGCGGAAGGGCGGAAGGGGCGGAAAGGGCGGAAGGGGCGGAAAGGGCGGAAGGGCGGAAGGGCGGAAGGGCGGAAGGGCGGAAGGGCGGAAGGGCGGAAAGTGCGGAAGGGGCGGAAGGGGCGGAAAGGGCGGAAAGGGCGGAAAGGGCGGAAGGGGCGGAAGGGGCGGAAGGGGCGGAAGGGCGGAAAGGGCGGAAGGGCGGAAGGGGCGGAAGGGGCGGAAGGGCGGAAAGGGCGGAAGGGGCGGAAGGGCGGAAGGGGCGGAAGGGCGGAAAGGGCGGAAGGGCGGAAGGGGCGGAAGGGGCGGAAGGGGGGAAAGGGCGGAAGGGGCGGAAGGGCGGAAGGGGCGGAAGGGCGGAAGGGGCGGAAGGAAGGGGCGGAAGGGGCGGAAGGGGCGGAAGGGCGGAAAGGGCGGAAGGGCGGAAGGGGCGGAAGGGGCGGAAGGGCGGAAAGGCGGAAGGGGCGGAAGGGCGGAAAGGGCGGAAGGGGCGGAAAGGGCGGAAAGGGCGGAAGGGGCGGAAGGGGCGGAAGGGGCGGAAGGGGCGGAAGCGGCGGAAAGGGCGGAAGGGGCGGAAGGGGCGGAAAGGGCGGAAAGGGCGGAAGGGCGGAAAGGGCGGAAGGGCGGAAGGGGCGGAAGGGCGGAAGGGGCGGAAAGGGCGGAAGGGGCGGAAGGGGCGGAAGGGGCGGAAGGGGCGGAAGGGCGGAAGGGGCGGAAGGGCGGAAAGGGCGGAAGGGCGGAAGGGGCGGAAGGGGCGGAAGGGCGGAAAGGCGGAAGGGGCGGAAGGGCGGAAAGGGCGGAAGGGGCGGAAAGGGCGGAAAGGGCGGAAGGGGCGGAAGGGGCGGAAGGGGCGGAAGGGGCGGAAGCGGCGGAAAGGGCGGAAAGGGCGGAAGGGGCGGAAGGGGCGGAAAGGGCGGAAAGGGCGGAAGGGCGGAAAGGGCGGAAGGGCGGAAGGGGCGGAAGGGCGGAAGGGGCGGAAAGGGCGGAAGGGGCGGAAGGGCGGAAGGGCGGAAGGGGCGGAAGGGCGGAAAGGGCGGAAGGGGCGGAAGGGGCGGAAAGGGCGGAAAGGGCGGAAGGGGCGGAAGGGGCGGAAAGGGCGGAAGGGGCGGAAGGGGCGGAAGGGCGGAAGGGGCGGAAAGGGCGGAAGGGGCGGAAAGGGCGGAAGGGCGGAAGGGCGGAAGGGGCGGAAGGGCGGAAAGTGCGGAAGGGGCGGAAGGGGCGGAAAGGGCGGAAAGGGCGGAAAGGGCGGAAGGGGCGGAAGGGGCGGAAGGGGCGGAAGGGCGGAAAGGGCGGAAGGGCGGAAGGGGCGGAAGGGGCGGAAGGGCGGAAAGGGCGGAAAGGGCGGAAGGGCGGAAGGGGCGGAAGGGCGGAAAGGGCGGAAGGGCGGAAGGGGCGGAAGGGGCGGAAAGGGCGGAAAGGGCGGAAGGGGCGGAAAGGGCGGAAGGGCGGAAGGGGCGGAAGGGCGGAAAGGGCGGAAGGGCGGAAGGGGCGGAAGGGGCGGAAGGGCGGAAAGGGCGGAAGGGCGGAAGGGGCGGAAGGGGTGGAAGGGGCGGAAGGGGCGGAAGGGCGGAAGGGGCGGAAAGGGCGGAAGGGGCGGAAGGGGCGGAAGGGCGGAAGGGGCGGAAAGGGCGGAAGGGGCGGAAAGGGCGGAAGGGCGGAAGGGCGGAAGGGGCGGAAGGGCGGAAAGTGCGGAAGGGGCGGAAGGGGCGGAAAGGGCGGAAAGGGCGGAAAGGGCGGAAGGGGCGGAAGGGGCGGAAGGGGCGGAAGGGCGGAAAGGGCGGAAGGGCGGAAGGGGCGGAAGGGGCGGAAGGGCGGAAAGGGCGGAAAGGGCGGAAGGGCGGAAGGGGCGGAAGGGCGGAAAGGGCGGAAGGGCGGAAGGGGCGGAAGGGGCGGAAAGGGCGGAAAGGGCGGAAGGGGCGGAAGGGGCGGAAGGGGCGGAAGGGGCGGAAAGGGCGGAAAGGGCGGAAGGGGCGGAAGGGGCGGAAGGGCGGAAGGGGCGGAAAGGGCGGAAGGGGCGGAAAGGGCGGAAAGGGCGGAAAGGGCGGAAGGGGCGGAAGGGGCGGAAGGGGCGGAAGGGCGGAAAGGGCGGAAGGGCGGAAGGGGCGGAAGGGGCGGAAGGGCGGAAAGGGCGGAAAGGGCGGAAGGGCGGAAGGGGCGGAAGGGCGGAAAGGGCGGAAGGGCGGAAGGGGCGGAAGGGGCGGAAAGGGCGGAAAGGGCGGAAAGGGCGGAAGGGGCGGAAGGGGCGGAAGGGCGGAAGGGGCGGAAAGGGCGGAAGGGGCGGAAGGGCGGAAGGGGCGGAAGGGGCGGAAGGGCGGAAAGGGCGGAAGGGGCGGAAGGGGCGGAAGGGGCGGAAAGGGCGGAAGGGGCGGAAGGGGCGGTAGGGGCGGAAGGGCGGAAGGGGCGGAAGGGCGGAAAGGACGGAAGGGCGGAAGGGGCGGAAGGGGCGGAAGGGCGGAAAGGCGGAAGGGCGGAAAGGGCGGAAGGGGCGGAAGGGGCGGAAAGGGCGGAAAGGGCGGAAAGGGCGGAAGGGCGGAAAGGGCGGAAGGGCGGAAGGGCGGAAGGGCGGAAAGGGCGGAAGGGGCGGAAGGGGCGGAAAGGGCGGAAAGGGCGGAAGGGGCGGAAGGGGCGGAAGGGGCGAAAGGGCGGAAGGGGCGGAAAGGGCGGAAGGGGCGGAAGGGCGGAAGGGGCGGAAGGGCGGAAAGGGCGGAAGGGGCGGAAGGGCGGAAGGGCGGAAGGGGCGGAAGGGGCGGAAAGGGCGGAAAGGGCGGAAAGGGCGGAAGGGGCGGAAGGGGCTGAAGGGCGGAAGGGGCGGAAAGGGCGGAAGGGGCGGAAGGGCGGAAGGGCGGAAGGGGCGGAAGGGCGGAAAGGGCAGAAGGGGCGGAAGGGGCGGAAAGGGCGGAAGGGCGGAAGGGGCGGAAGGGGCGGAAGGGCGGAAGGGGCGGAAGGGCGGAAAGGGCGGAAGGGCGGAAGGGGCGGAAGGGGCGGAAGGGGCGGAAGGGCGGAAGGGGCGGAAGGGGCGGAAGGGCGGAAAGGGCGGAAGGGGCGGAAGGGGCGGAAAGGGCGGAAGGGGCGGAAAGGGCGGAAAGGGCGGAAGGGGCGGAAGGGCGGAAGGGGCGGAAGGGCGGAAGGGGCGGAAAGGGCGGAAGGGCGGAAGGGCGGAAAGGGCGGAAGGGGCGGAAAGGGCGGAAAGGGCGGAAAGGGCGGAAAGGGCGGAAGGGGCGGAAAGGGCGGAAGGGCGGAAAGGGCGGAAAGGGCGGAAAGGGCGGAAGGGGCGGAAAGGGCGGAAGGGCGGAAGGGGCGGAAGCGGCGGAAAGGGCGGAAAGGGCAGAAGGGGCGGAAGGGGCGGAAGGGGCGGAAAGGGCGGAAGGGCGGAAGGGGCGGAAGGGCGGAAGGGCGGAAAGGGCGGAAGGGGCGGAAGGGCGGAAGGGCGGAAGGGGCGGAAGGGCGGAATGGGCGGAAGGGGCGGAAGGGGCGGAAGGGGCGGAAAGGGCGGAAGGGGCGGAAGGGGCGGAAGGGGCGGAAGGGCGGAAGGGGCGGAAGGGCGGAAAGGGCGGAAGGGCGGAAGGGGCGGAAGGGGCGGAAGGGCGGAAAGGCGGAAGGGCGGAAGGGCGGAAGGGGCGGACGGGGCGGAAAGGGCGGAAGGGCGGAAAGGGCGGAAGGGCGGAAGGGGCGGAAGGGGCGGAAGGGGCGGAAAGGGCGGAAGGGC